>NC_140019.1:39604872-39628872 GCF_964263955.1 Coregonus lavaretus | reverse complement strand
AAATCTCTGAAGCTGGAGACTCTTATCTCCCTCACTAACTTTAAGCATCAGTTGTCAGAGCACCTTACCGATCACTGCACCTGTACACAGCCCATCTGAAATTAGCCCACCCAACTACCTCATCCCTAGATTGTTATTTATTTTGCTCTTTTGCACCCCAGTATCTCTATTTGCACATAATCTCTTGCACATCTAGCATTCCAGTGTTAATACTATTGTAATTATTTTGCACTATAGCCTATTTATTGCCTTACCTCCATAACTTGCTACATTTGCACACACTGTATATATATTTTCTGTTGTATTTTTGACTTTATGTTTTTTACCCCATATGTAACTCTGTGTTGTTGTTTTTATCGCACTGCTTTGCTTTATCTTGGCCAGGTCGCAGTTGTAAATGAGAACTTGTTCTCAACTGGCTTACCTGGTTAAATAAAGGTGAAATAAAATAAATAAAAAGACAGACACTTTATTAATTACCAACGGAGGAAACTTGTGGAAACTGGTGTAACTGATGTAACTGGTGTAACTGGTATAACTGGTGTAACTAATGTAACTTGTGTAACTGGTGTAACTGGTGTAACTGGTGTAACTGGTTTAACTGGTGTAACTGGTATAACTGGTGTAACTAATGTAACTGGTGTAACTGGTGTAACTGGTTTAACTGGTGTAACTGGTATAACTAATGTAACTGATGTAACTGGTGTAACTGGTGTAACTGGTGTAACTGGTGTAACTGGTGTAACTAATGTAACTGGTGTAACTAATGTAACTGATGTAACTGATGTAACTGGTGTAACTGGTGTAACTGGTGTAACTGGTGTAACTGTTGTAACTGGTGTAACTGGTGTAACTGGTGTAACTGGTGTAACTGGTGTAACTAATGTAACTGGTGTAACTGGTGTAACTGGTGTAACTGGTGTAACTGGTGTAACTGATGTCACTGGTGGAACTAATATAACTGGTGTAACTGATGTAACTGGTGTACCTGGTGTAACTGGTGTAACTGGTGTAACTAATGTAACTGGTGTAACTGGTGTAACTGGTATAACTGGTGTAACTGGTGTAACTGGTGTAACTGGTGTAACTGATGTAACTGGTGTAAGTAATGTAACTGGTGTAACTGGTGTAATTGGTGTAACTGGTGTAACTGGTGTAACTGGTGTAACTGGTGTAACTGGTGTAAGTAATGTAACTGGTGTAACTGGTGTAACTGGTATAACTGGTGTAACTGGTGTAACTGGTGTAACTGGTGTAACTGGTGTAACTGATGTAACTGGTGTAAGTAATGTAACTGGTGTAACTGGTGTAATTGGTGTAACTGGTGTAACTGGTGTAACTGGTGTAACTGATGTAACTGGTGTAACTGGTGTAACTTGTGTAACTGGTGTAACTGGTATAACTGGTGTAACTGGTATAACTGGTGTAACTGGTGTAACTGGTGTAACTGGTGTAACCGGTGTAACTGATGTAACTGGTGTAAGTAATGTAACTGGTGTAACTGGTGTAACTGGTGTAACTGGTGTAACTGATGTAACTGGTGTAACTGGTGTAACTGGTATAACTGGTGTAACTGGTGTAACTGATGTAACTTGTGTAAGTAATGTAACTGGTGTAACTGGTGTAACTGGTGTAACTGGTGTAACTGATGTAACTGGTGTAACTGGTGTAATTAATGTAACTGGTTTAACTGGTGTAACTGGTGTAACTGGTGTAACTCGTGTAACTGGTGTAACTGGTGTAATTGGTGTAACTGGTGTAACTGGTGTAACTGGTGTAACTAGTGTAACTGATGTAACTGGTGTAACTGGTGTAACTGGTGTAACTAATGTAACTGGTGTAACTGGTGTAACTGGTATAACTGGTGTAACTGGTGTAACTTGGTGTAACTGATGTAACTGGTGTAAGTAATGTAACTGGTATAACTGGTGTAACTGGTGTAACTTGGTGTAATTGGTGTAACTGGTGTAACTGATGTAACTGGTGTAACTGATGTAACTGGTGTAACTGGTGTAACTGATGTAACTGGTGTAACTGGTGTAACTTATGTAACTGGTGTAACTGGTGTAACTAATGTAACTGGTGTAACTGATGTAACTGGTGTAACTTATGTAACTGGTGTAACTGGTGTAACTGATGTAACTGGTGTAACTGGTGTAACTGGTGTAACTGGTGTAACTGATGTAACTGGTGTAACTGGTGTAACTGGTGTAACTGGTGTAACTGGTGTAAGTAATGTAACTGGTGTAACTGGTATAACTGGTGTAACTGATGTAGCTGATGTAACTGGTGTAACTGGTGTAACTGGTGTAACTAATGTAACTGGTGTAACTGGTGTAACTAATGTAACTGGTGTAACTGGTATAACTGGTGTAACTGGTGTAACTGGTGTAACTGGTGTAACTGGTGTAACTAATGTAACTGGTGTAACTGGTGTAACTAATGTAACTGGTGTAACTGGTATAACTGGTGTAACTGGTGTAACTGGTGTAACTAATGTAACTGGTGTAACTGGTGTAACTGGTGTAACTGGTGTAACTGGTGTAACTGATGTAACTGGTGTAACTGATGTAACTGGTGTAACTGGTGTAACTAATGTAACTGGTGTAACTGGTGTAACTGGTGTAACTAATGTAACTGGTCTAACTGGTGTAACTAATGTAACTGGTGTGACTGGTGTAACTGATGTAACTGGTGTAACTGGTGTAACTGGTGTAACTGATGTAACTGGTGTAACTGGTGTAACTGGTGTAACTGGTGTAACTGATGTAACTGGTGTAACTGATGTAACTGGTGTAACTGGTGTAACTGGTGTAACTGGTATAACTGGTATAACTGCTGTAACTGGTGTAACTGATGTAACTGGTGTAACTGGTGTAACTGATGTAACTGGTGTAACTGATGTAACTGGTGTAACTGGTGTAACTGATGTAACTGGTGTAACTAATGTAACTGGTGTAACTGGTGTAACTGGTGTAACTAATGTAACTGGTGTAACTGGTATAACTGGTGTAACTGGTGTAACTGATGTAACTGGTGTAACTGGTGTGTAACTGGTGTAACTGATGTAACTGGTGTAACTGGTGTAACTGATGTAACTGGTGTAACTGATTTAACTGGTGTAACTGGTGTAACTGATGTAACTGGTGTAACTGATGTAACTGGTGTAACTGGTGTAACTGGTGTAACTAATGTAACTGGTGTAACTGGTGTAACTGGTGTAACTGGTGTAACTGGTGTAACTGATGTAACTGGTGTAACTGATGTAACTGGTGTAACTGGTGTAACTAATGTAACTAATGTAACTGGTGTAACTGATGTAACTGGTGTAACTAATGTAACTGGTGTAACTGGTGTAACTGGTGTAACTGGTGTAACTAATGTAACTGGTATAACTGGTGTAACTGGTGTAACTGGTGTAACTGATGTAACTGGTGTAACTGGTGTAACTGGTGTAACTGGTGTAACTAATGTAACTGGTGTAACTGATGTAACTGGTGTAACTGGTGTAACTGGTGTAACTGGTGTAACTGGTGTAACTGGTGTAACTGGTGTAACTAATGTAACTAATGTAACTGGTGTAACTGATGTAACTGGTGTAACTAATGTAACTGGTGTAACTGGTGTAACTGGTGTAACTAATGTAACTGGTGTAACTGGTATAACTGGTGTAACTGGTGTAACTGATGTAACTGGTGTAACTGATGTAACTGGTGTAACTGGTGTAAGTAATGTAACTGGTGTAACTGGTGTAACTAATGTAACTGGTGTAACTGGTAGAACTGGTGTAACTGGTGTAACTAATGTAACTGGTGTAACTGGTGTAACTAATGTAACTGGTGGAACTGGTGTAACTAATGTAACTAATGTAACTGGTGTAAGTGGTGTAACTGGTGTAACTGGTGACACTGATGTAACTGGTGTAAGTAATGTAACTGGTGTAACTGGTGTAACTGGTGTAACTGGTGTAACTGATGTAACTGGTGTAACTGGTGTAACTGGTGTAACTGGTATAACTGGTGTAACTGGTGTAACTTGTGTAACTGGTGTAACTGATGTAACTAATGTAACTGGTGTAACTGGTGTAACTGGTGTAACTGGTGTAACTGATGTAACTGGTGTAACTGGTGTAACTGGTGTAACTGGTGTAACTAATGTAACTGGTGTAACTAATGTAACTGGTGTAAATGGTGTAACTGGTGTAACTGATGTAACTGGTGTAACTGATGTAACTGGTGTAACTGGTGTAACTAATGTAACTGGTGTAACTGATGTAACTAATGTAACTGGTGTAACTAATGTAACTGGTGTAACTGGTGTAACTGGTGTAACTGATGTAACTAATGTAACTGATGTAACTAATGTAACTGGTGTAACTAATGTAACTGGTGTAACTAATGTAACTGATGTAACTGGTGTAACTGGTGTAACTGGTGTAACTAATGTAACTGATGTAACTGGTGTAAATGGTGTAACTGGTGTAACTAATGTAACTGATGTAACTGGTGTAACTGATGTAACTGGTGTAACTGGTGTAACTGGTGTAACTGGTGTAACTGGTGTAACTAATGTAACTGGTGTAACTAATGTAACTGGTGTAACTGATGTAACTGGTGTAACTGATGTACCTGGTGTAACTGGTGTAACTGGTGTAACTAATGTAACTGGTGTAACTGATGTAACTGATGTAACTGGTGTAACTGGTGTAACTGGTGTAACTGATGTAACTGGTGTAACTGGTGTAACTGATGTAACTGGTGTAACTGGTGTAACTGGTGTAACTAATGTAACTGGTGTAACTGGTGTAACTGGTGTAACTGATGTAACTAGTGTAACTAATGTAACTGATGTAACTGGTGTAACTGGTGTAACTAATGTAACTGGTGTAACTGGTGTAACTGGTGTAACTAATATAACTGGTGTAACTAATGTAACTAATGTAACTGGTGTAACTGGTGTAACTGGTGTAACTGGTGTAACTAATGTAACTGGTGTAACTGGTGTAACTAATGTAACTGGTGTAACTGGTGTAACTGGTGTAACTGGTGTAACTAATGTAACTGGTGTAACTGGTGTAACTGATGTAACTGATGTAACTGGTGTAACTGGTGTAACTGGTGTAACTGGTGTAACTGATGTAACTGGTGTAACTAATGTAACTGGTGTAACTGGTGTAACTGATGTAACTGGTGTAACTGGTGTAACTGGTGTAACTGGTGTAACTGGTGTAACTGATGTAACTGGTGTAACTGGTGTAACTAATGTAACTGGTGTAACTGATCTAACTGGTGTAACTGGTGTAACTAATGTAACTGGTGTAACTGGTGTAACTGGTGTAACTGGTGTAACTGATGTAACTGGTGTAACTAATGTAACTGGTGTAACTGGTGTAACTGGTGTAACTAATGTAACTGGTGTAACTGGTGTAACTGGTGTAACTGATGTAAATGGTGTAACTGGTGTAACTGATGTAACTGGTGTAACTGGTGTAACTGGTGTAACTGATGTAACTGGTGTAACTGGTGTAACTAATGTAACTGGTGTAACTGATGTAACTGGTGTAACTGATGTAACTGGTGTAACTGGTGTAACTGATGTAACTGGTGTAACTGTTGTAACTGGTGTAACTGGTGTAACTGGTGTAACTAATGTAACTGGTGTAACTGGTGTAACTGGTGTAACTAATGTAACTGGTGTAACTAATGTAACTAATGTAACTAATGTAACTGGTGTAACTGGTGTACCTGGTGTAACTGGTGTAACTAATATAACTAATGTAACTGATGTAACTAATGTAACTGGTGCAACTGGTGTAACTGGTGTAACTAATGTAACTGGTGTAACTGATCTAACTGGTGTAACTGGTGTAACTGGTGTAACTAATGTAACTGGTGTAACTGGTGTAACTGGTGTAACTGGTGTAACTGATGTAACTGGTGTAACTAATGTAACTGGTGTAACTGGTGTAACTGGTGTAACTAATGTAACTGGTGTAACTGGTGTAACTGGTGTAACTGATGTAAATGGTGTAACTGGTGTAACTGATGTAACTGGTGTAACTGGTGTAACTGGTGTAACTGATGTAACTGGTGTAACTGGTGTAACTAATGTAACTGGTGTAACTGATGTAACTGGTGTAACTGATGTAACTGGTGTAACTGGTGTAACTGATGTAACTGGTGTAACTGTTGTAACTGGTGTAACTGGTGTAACTGGTGTAACTAATGTAACTGGTGTAACTGGTGTAACTGGTGTAACTAATGTAACTGGTGTAACTAATGTAACTAATGTAACTAATGTAACTGGTGTAACTGGTGTACCTGGTGTAACTGGTGTAACTAATATAACTAATGTAACTGATGTAACTAATGTAACTGGTGTAACTGGTGTAACTGGTGTAACTAATGTAACTGGTGTAACTGGTGTAACTGGTGTAACTAATGTAACTGGTGTAACTGGTGTAACTGGTGTAACTGGTGTAACTGGTGTAACTAATGTAACTGGTGTAACTGATGTAACTGGTGTAACTGGTGTAACTGGTGTAACTGGTGTAACTGGTGTAACTGATGTCACTGGTGTAACTGGTGTAACTGGTGTAACTAATGTAACTGGTGTAACTGGTGTAACTGGTGTAACTGGTGTAACTGGTGTAACTAATGTAACTGGTGTAACTGGTGTAACTGGTGTAACTAATGTAACTGGTGTAACTGGTGTAACTGGTGTAACTGGTGTAACTAATGTAACTGGTGTAACTGGTGTAACTGGTGTAACTGGTGTAACTAATGTAACTGGTGTAACTGGTGTAACTGGTGTAACTGGTGTAACTAATGTAACTGGTGTAACTGGTGTAACTGGTGTAACTGGTGTAACTATTGTAACTGGTGTAACTGGTGTAACTGGTGTAACTGGTGTAACTAATGTAACTGGTGTAACTGGTGTAACTGGTGTAACTGGTGTAACTGGTGTAACTGGTGTAACTAATGTAACTGGTGTAACTGGTGTAACTGGTGTAACTGGTGTAACTGGTGTAACTAATGTAACTGGTGTAACTGGTGTAACTAATGTAACTGGTGTAACTGGTGTAACTAATGTAACTGGTGTAACTGATGTAACTAATGTAACTGGTGTAAGTAATGTAACTGGTGTAACTAATGTAACTAATGTAACTGGTGTAACTGGTGTAACTGGTGTAACTGGTGTAACTAATGTAACTAATGTAACTGGTGTAACTGGTGTAACTGGTGTAACTAATGTAACTGGTGTAACTAATGTAACTGGTGTAACTGGTGTAACTGGTGTAACTGGTGTAACTAATGTAACTGGTGTAACTGGTGTAACTGGTGTAACTGATGTAACTGGTGTAACTAATGTAACTGGTGTAACTGGTGTAACTGGTGTAACTGGTGTAACTAATGTAACTGGTGTAACTGATGTAAGTGGTGTAACTAATGTAACTAATGTAACTAATGTAACTAATGTAACTGATGTAACTGGTGTAACTAATGTAACTAATGTAACTGGTGTAACTAATGTAACTGATGTAACTGGTGTAACTGGTGTAACTGGTGTAACTGATGTAACTGGTGTAACTGGTGTAACTGGTGTAACTGATGTAACTGGTGTAACTGATGTAACTGGTGTAACTGGTGTAACTGGTGTAACTGGTGTAACTAATGTAACTGGTGTAACTAATGTAACTGGTGTAACTAATGTAACTGGTGTAACTGGTGTAACTGGTGTAACTGGTGTAATTGGTGTAACTGATGTAACTGGTGTAACTGATGTAACTGGTGTAACTGTTGTAACTGGTGTAACTAATGTAACTGGTGTAACTAATGTAACTGGTGTAACTGGTGTAACTAATGTAACTGGTGTAACTAATGTAACTGGTGTAACTAATGTAACTGGTGTAACTGGTGTAACTGGTGTAACTGGTGTAACTGATGTAACTAATGTAACCAATGTAACAGGTGTAACTGGTGTAACAGGTGTAACTGGTGTAACTAATGTAACTGGTGTAACTGGTGTAACTGATGTAACTGGTGTAACTAATGTAACTGGTGTAACTAATGTAACTGGTGTAACTGATGTAACTGGTGTAACTAATGTAACTGGTGTAACTGGTGTAACTGGTGTAACTAATGTAACTGGTGTAACTGGTATAACTGGTGTAACTGGTGTAACTGATGTAACTGGTGTAACTGGTGTAACTGGTGTAACTGATGTAACTGGTGTAACTAATGTAACTGGTGTAACTGGTGTAACTGGTGTAACTAATGTAACTGGTGTAACTGGTGTAACTGGTGTAACTAATATAACTGGTGTAACTAATGTAACTAATGTAACTGGTGTAACTGGTGTAACTGGTGTAACTGGTGTAAGTAATGTAACTGGTGTAACTAATGTAACTGGTGTAACTGATGTAACTGGTGTAACTGATGTAACTGGTGTAACTGGTGTAACTGGTGTAACTAATGTAACTGGTGTAACTGATGTAACTGATGTAACTGGTGTAACTAATGTAACTGGTGTAACTGGTGTAACTGATGTAACTGGTGTAACTGGTGTAACTGGTGTAACTGATGTAACTGGTGTAACTGGTGTAACTGGTGTAACTAATGTAACTGGTGTAACTGGTGTAACTGGTGTAATTGATGTAACTGGTGTAACTAATGTAACTGGTGTAACTGGTGTAACTGGTGTAACTGGTGTAACTAATATAACTGGTGTAACTAATGTAACTAATGTGACTGGTGTAACTGGTGTAACTGGTGTAACTAATGTAACTGGTGTAACTGGTGTAACTAATGTAACTGGTGTAACTGGTGTAACTGATGTAACTAATGTAACTGATGTAACTAATGTAACTGGTGTAACTAATGTAACTGGTGTAACTAATGTAACTGATGTAACTGGTGTAACTGGTGTAACTAATGTAACTGATGTAACTGGTGTAACTGGTGTAACTAATGTAACTGATGTAGCTGGTGTAACTGGTGTAACTGGTGTAACTGGTGTAACTGGTGTAACTGATGTAACTGGTGTAACTAATGTAACTGGTGTAACTGGTGTAACTGGTGTAACTGGTGTAACTGATGTAACTGGTGTAACTGGTGTAACTGGTGTAACTAATGTAACTAGTGTAACTGATGTAACTGGTGTAACTGATGTAACTGATGTCACTGGTGTAACTGGTGTAACTGGTGTAACTGGTATAACTGGTGTAACTGATGTAACTGGTGTAACTGGTGTAACTGGTGTAACTGGTGTAAATAATGTAACTGGTGTAACTGGTGTAACTGGTGTAACTAATGTAACTGGTGTAACTGGTGTAACTGGTGTAACTAATGTAACTAATGTAACTAATGTAACTGGTGTAAGTGGTGTAACTAATGTAACTAATGTAACTAATGTAACTGGTGTAACTAATGTAACTGGTGTAACTGGTGTAACTGGTGTAACTGATGTACACAAAAAATGTATGCCCGCATGACTGTAAGTCGCTTTGGATAAAAGCGTCTGCTAAATGGCATATTATTATTATTATTATTATTATTATTATTTAACTGATGTAACTGGTGTAACTGATGTAACTGGTGTAACTGGTGTAACTGGTGTAACTGGTGTAACTAATGTAACTGGTGTAACTAATTTAACTGGTGTAACTAATGTAACTGGTGTAACTGGTGTAACTGGTGTAACTGGTGTAACTGATGTAACTGGTGTAACTGATGTAACTGGTGTAACTGTTGTAACTGATGTAACTAATGTAACTGGTGTAACTAATGTAACTGGTGTAATTGGTGTAACTGGTGTAACTAATGTAACTGGTGTAACTAATGTAACTGGTGTAACTAATGTAACTGGTGTAACTGGTGTAACTGGTGTAACTGATGTAACTAATGTAACTAATGTAACTGGTGTAGCTGGTGTAACTGGTGTAACTAATGTAACTGGTGTAACTGGTGTAACTGATGTAACTGGTGTAACTGGTGTAACTAATGTAACTGGTGTAACTAATGTAACTGGTGTAACTGATGTAACTGGTGTAACTAATGTAACTGGTGTAACTGGTGTAACTGGTGTAACTAATGTAACTGGTGTAACTGGTATAACTGGTGTAACTGGTGTAACTGATGTAACTGGTGTAACTGGTGTAACAGGTGTAACTGATGTAACTGGTGTAACTAATGTAACTGGTGTAACTGGTGTAACTGGTGTAACTGGTGTAACTGGTGTAACTGGTGTAACTGGTGTAACTAATATAACTGGTGTAACTAATGTAACTAATGTAACTGGTGTAACTGGTGTAACTGGTGTAACTAATGTAACTGGTGTAACTAATGTAACTGGTGTAACTGATGTAACTGGTGTAACTGATGTAACTGGTGTAACTGGTGTAACTGGTGTAACTAATGTAACTGGTTTAACTGATGTAACTGATGTAACTGGTGTAACTGGTGTAACTGGTGTAACTGGTGTAACTGGTGTAACTGGTGTAACTGGTGTAACTGATGTAACTGGTGTAACTGGTGTAACTGGTGTAACTAATGTAACTGGTGTAACTGGTGTAACTGGTGTAACTGATGTAACTGGTGTAACTAATGTAACTGGTGTAACTGGTGTAACTGGTGTAACTAATGTAACTGGTGTAACTGATGTAAATGGTGTAACTAATATAACTGGTGTAACTAATGTAACTAATGTAACTGGTGTAACTGGTGTAATTGGTGTAACTAATGTAACTGGTGTAACTGGTGTAACTAATGTAACTGGTGTAACTGGTGTAACTGATGTAACTAATGTAACTGATGTAACTAATGTAACTGGTGTAACTAATGTAACTGGTGTAACTAATGTAACTGATGTAACTGGTGTAACTGGTGTAACTGGTGTAACTAATGTAACTGATGTAACTGGTGTAACTGGTGTAACTGGTGTAACTGGTGTAACTGATGTAACTGGTGTAACTGGTGTAACTGGTGTAACTGGTGTAACTGATGTAACTGGTGTAACTGGTGTAACTGGTGTAACTGATGTAACTGGTGTAACTGGTGTAACTGGTGTAACTGGTGTAACTGGTGTAACTGATGTAACTGGTGTAACTGGTGTAACTGGTGTAACTGATGTAACTAATATAACTAATGTAACTGGTGTAACTGGTGTAACTGGTGTAACTGGTGTAACTAATGTAACTGGTGTAACTGGTGTAACTAATGTAACTGGTGTAACTGGTGTAACTGGTGTAACTGGTGTAACTGGTGTAACTAATGTAACTGGTGTAACTGGTGTAACTGGTGTAACTAATGTAACTGGTGTAACTAATGTAACTGGTGTAACTGGTGTAACTAATGTAACTGGTGTAACTGGTGTAACTGGTGTAACTGGTGTAACTAATGTAACTGATGTAACTGGTGTAACTGGTGTAACTGGTGTAACTGGTGTAACTAATGTAACTGATGTAACTAATGTAACTGGTGTAAGTAATGTAACTAATGTAACTAATGTAACTGGTGTAAGTGGTGTAACTAATGTAACTAATGTAACTAATGTAACTGGTGTAACTAATGTAACTGGTGTAACTGATGTAACTGGTGTAACTGGTGTAACTGGTGTAACTGATGTAACTGGTGTAACTGGTGTAACTGGTGTAACTGATGTAACTGGTGTAACTGATGTAACTGGTGTAACTGGTGTAACTGGTGTAACTGGTGTAACTAATGTAACTGGTGTAACTAATGTAACTGGTGTAACTAATGTAACTGGTGTAACTGGTGTAACTGGTGTAACTGGTGTAACTGATGTAACTGGTGTAACTGATGTAACTGGTGTAACTGTTGTAACTGGTGTAACTAATGTAACTGGTGTAACTAATGTAACTGGTGTAACTGGTGTAACTGGTGTAACTGATGTAACTGGTGTAACTGGTGTAACTGGTGTAACTAATGTAACTGGTGTAACTAATGTAACTGGTGTAACTAATGTAACTGGTGTAACTGGTGTAACTGGTGTAACTGGTATAACTGATGTAACTGGTGTAACTGATGTAACTGATGTAACTGATGTAACTGGTGTAACTGATGTAACTGGTGTAACTGGTGTAACTGGTGTAACTAATGTAACTGGTGTAACTGCTGTAAGTAATGTAACTGGTGTAAGTAATGTAACATGTGTAACTAATGTAACTGATGTAACTGGTGTAACTAATGTAACTGGTGTAACCGATGTAACTAATGTAACTAATGTAACTGGTGTAAGTGGTGTAACTAATGTAACTAATGTAACTAATGTAACTGGTGTAACTAATGTAACTGGTGTAACTGATGTAACTGGTGTAACTGGTGTAACTGGTGTAACTGGTGTAACTGGTGTAACTGATGTAACTGGTGTAACTGGTGTAACTGGTGTAACGACCACGAAGATCCATCTGCCAACCCCGGCCCGCTAGCACACGCAAACTACAACTGTGCTCCCTGCTAGCTGTGCTGAAGCACCAATTTGAACTGCTCTCGGACTCACATATTGCTGTTCACTGGACCTTATGATCACTCAGCTGCACAGCTGATGCCTGCTGGACTGTTCCTTTACACGGTACCCTGTCCTGTTTATTCTGTTTAGTCTTAGCCCAAACGTTATCGCTATTTCCAGTTGTGTCTTAGCTCTCTCTAATAACACATGTGACTGCTTTATGCCTCTCTCCCATGTCAATTATGCCTTGCCTATTGCTGTTTGGGTTAGTTCTTATTATACAATTTCAATGTAGAACCCCTAGTCCCTCTCAAACTGCCTCATATAGTTCCTTTGTTCCTACCCCCATACACGCCGAGACCGGCTCAATCGATGCCTCCAATGACGCTATCTCTTTCATTGTTACCCAACGCTTAGGGTTACCTGAACTGTACTCATATCCTTCCATATCCTTTTCTGTACATAATGCCCTGAATCTTTTCTACAACGCCCTTAGAACTGCCCCCTTTATTCTATGTACCCAACGCACTAGAAGACCAGTTCTTAAAGCCTTTAGTCGTATCCTTATTCTAGTCCTCCTCTGTTCCTCTGGTGATGTAGAGGCTAACCCAGGCCCTGCAGCCCCCAGTATCACTCCTACTCCCCAGGAGCTATCATTTGTTGACTTCTGTAACCGTAAAAGTATTGGTTTTCTGCACATAAATATCAGAAGCCTCCTTCCTAAGTTTGAGTTATTCACTGCGTTAGCACACTCCGCCAACCCTGATGTTCTAGCAGTGTCTGAATCCTGGCTTAGGAAGGCCACCAAAAATTCTGAAATTTCCATCCCCAACTATAACATTTTCCATCTAGATAGAACTGCAAAGGGGGTGGAGTTGCAATCTACTGTAGAGATAGCCTGCAGAGCTCCATCATACTATCCAGGTCTGTGCCCAAACAGTTTGAGCTTCTACTTCTAAAAATCCACCTTTCCAGAAATAAATCTCTCACTGTTGCCGCTTGCTACAGACCCCCCTCAGCCCCCAGCTGTGCCCTGGACACCATATGTGAATTGATTGCCCCCCATCTATCCTCAGAGTTCGTACTGCTTGGTGACCTAAATTGGGATATGCTTAACACCCCGGCCATCCTACAATCTAAACTAGATGCCCTCAATCTCACGCAAATTATCAACGAACTTACCAGGTACAACCCTAAATCCGTAAACATGGGTACCCTCATAGATATCATCCTGACTAACTTACCCTCTAAATACACCTCCGCTGTCTTCAACCAGGATCTCAGCGATCACTGCCTTATTGCCTGCGTCCGTAACGGGTCCGCGGTCAAACGACCACCCCTCATCACTGTCAAACGCTCCCAAAAACACTTCAGCGAGCAGGCCTTCCTAATTGACCTGGCCCAGGTATCCTGGATGGATATAGATCTCATTCCGTCAGTAGAGGATGCCTGGTTGTTCTTTAAAAGTAATTTCCTCTCAATCTTAAGTAGACATGCCCCATTCAAAAAATACAGAACTAAGAACAGATATAGCCCCTGGTTCTCCTCAGACTTGACTGCCCTTGACCAGCACAAAAACATCCTGTGGCGTACTGCATTAGCATCAAATAGCCCCCGCGATATGCAACTTTTCAGGGAAGTTAGGAACCAATATACACAAGCAGTTAGGAAAGCAAAGGCTAACTTTTTCAAACAGAAATTTGCATCCTGTAGCACTAACTCCAAAAAGTTTTGGGACACTGTAAAGTCCATGGAAAATAAGAGCACTTCCTCCCAGCTGCCCACTGCACTGAGGCTAGGAAACACTATCACCACCGATAAATCTACAATAATCGAGAATTTCAACAAGCATTTTGCTACGGCTGGCCATGCTTTCCACCTGGCTACCACTACCCCGGCCACCAGCTCTGCACCCTCCGCTGCAACTTGCCCATGCCCCCCCCCCCTGCTTCTCCTTCACACAAATCCAGACAGCTGATGTTCTAAAAGAGCTGCAAAATCTGGACCCCTACAAATCATCTGGGCTAGACAATCTGGACCCTTTCTTTCTAAAACTAGCCGCCGAAATTGTCGCAACCCCTATTACTAGCCTGTTCAACCTCTCTTTCGTAACGTCTGAGATCCCCAGAGATTGGAAAGCTGCCGCGGTCATCCCCCTCTTCAAAGGGGGTGACACTCTAGATCCAAACTGTTACAGACCCATATCCATCCTGCCCTAACTTTCAAAAGTTTTTGAAAGCCAAGTCAACAAACAGATCACCGACCATTTCGAATCCCACCGTACCTTCTCCGCTATGCAATCCGGTTTCCGAGCTGGTCATGGGTGCACTTCAGCCACGCTCAAGGTCCTAAACGATATTATAACCGCGATCGATAATAGACAGTACTGTGCAGCCGTTTTCATTGACCTGGCCAAGGCTTTCGACTCTGTCAACCACCGCATTCTTATTGGCAGACTAAATAGCCTTGGTTTCTCAAATGACTGCCTCGCCTGGTTCAGCAACTACTTCTCAGATAGAGTTCAATGTGTCAAATCGGAGGGCCTGTTGTCTGGACATATGGCAGTCTCTATGGGGTGCCACAGGGTTCAATTCTTGGGCCAACTCTTTTCTCTGTGTATATCAATGACGTCGCTCTTGCTGCTGGTGACTCTCAGATCCACCTCTACGCAGACGACACCATTTTGTATACATCTGGCCCTTCATTGGACACTGTGTTAACAAACCTCCAAACGAGCTTCAATTCCATACAACACTCCTTCAGTAGCCTCCAACTGCTCTTAAAGACTAGTAAAACTAAATGCATGCTCTTCAACCGAACGCTGCTTGCACCCGCCCACCCGACTAGAATCACTACTCTAGACGGGTCTGACCTAGAGTATGTGGACAACTACAAATATCTAGGTGTCTGGTTAGACTGTAAACTCTCCTTCCAGACTCACATTAAGAATCTCCAATCCAAAGTTAAATCTAGAATCGGTTTCCTATTTCGCAACAAAGCCTCCTTCACCCATGCTGCCAAACATGCCCTCGTAAAACTGACTATCCTACCGATCCTTGACTTCGGCGATGTCATTTACAACATAGCCTCCAACACTCTACTCAGCAAATTGGATGTTGTCTATCACAGTGCCATCCGTTTTGTCTCCAAAGCCCCATATAATACCCACCACTGTGACCTGTACGCTCTTGTTGGCTGGTCCTCACTACATATTCGTCGCCAAACCCACTGGCTCCAGGCCATCTATAAATCACTGCTAGGCAAATCCCCGCCTTATCTTAGGTCATTGGTCACCATAGCAACACCCACCCGTAGTCTGCGCTCCAGCGGGTATATCTCACTGGTCATCCCCAAAGCCAACACCTCCTTTGGCCGCAATTCCTTCCAGTTCTCTGCTGCCAATGACTGGAACAAATTGCAAAAATCTCTGAAGCTGGAGACACTTATCTCCCTCACTAACTTTAAGCATCAGTTGTCAGAGCACCTTACCGATCACTGCACCTGTACACAGCCCATCTGAAATTAGCCCGCCCAACTACCTCATCCCTATATTGTTATTTATTTTGTTCATGTGTACCCCAGTATCTCTATTTGCACATCATCTCTTGCACATCATTCCAGTGTTAATACTAAATTGTAATTATTTTGCACTATAGCCTATTTTATTGCCTTACCTCCATAACTTGCTAAATTTGCACACTGTATATTATATGTATTTCTGTTGTATTTTTGACTTTGTTTTGTTTTACCCCATATGTAACTCTGTGTTGTTGTTTTTATCGCACTGCTTTGCTTTATCTTGGCCAGGTCGCAGTTGTAAATGAGAACTTGTTCTCAACTGGTTTACCTGGTTAAATAAAGGTGAAATGAAAAATAAAAAATAAACTGATGTAACTGGTGTAACTGGCGTAACTAATGTAACTGGTGTAAGTAATGTAACATGTGTAACTAATGTAACTGATGTAACTGGTGTAACTGGTGTAACTGGTGTAACTGGTGTAACTGGTGTAATTAATGTAACTGGTGTAACTGGTGTAACTGGTGTAACTGGTGTAACTGGTGTAATTAATGTAACTGATGTAACTGGTGTAACTGGTGTAACTGGTGTAATTAATGTAACTGGTTTAACTGGTGTAACTGGTGTAACTGGTTTAACTGGTGTAATTAATGTAACTAATGTAACTGATGTAACTGGTGTAACTGGTGTAACTGGTGTAACTAATGTAACTGGTGTAACTGGTGTAACTGGTGTAACTGTTGTAACTAATGTAACTGGTGTAACTGGTGTAACTAATGTAACTGGTGTAACTGGTGTAACTAATGTAACTGGTGTAACTGGTGTAACTGGTGTAACTGGTGTAACTGATGTAACTGGTGTAACTAATGTAACTGATGTAACTGGTGTAACTAATGTAACTGGTGTAACTGGTGTAACTGGTGTAACTGGTGTAACTGGTGTAACTGGTGTAAGTAATGTAACTGATGTAACTGGTGTAACTGGTGTAACTGCTGTTAGTAATGTAACTGGTGTAACTGGTGTAACTGGTGTAACTGGTGTAACTGGTGTAACTGGTGTAACTGATGTAACTGGTGTAACTGGTGTAACTGGTGTAACTGGTGTAACTAATGTAACTGGTGTAACTGGTGTAACTGGTGTAACTGGTGTAACTGATGTAACTGATGTAACTGGTGTAACTGGTGTAAGTAATGTAACTGATGTAACTGGTGTAACTGGTGTAACTGATGTAACTGATGTAACTGGTGTAACTGGTGTAACTGGTGTAACTGGTGTAACTGGTGTAACTGATGTAACTGGTGTAACTGGTGTAACTGATGTAACTGGTGTAACTGGTGTAACTGGTGTAACTGGTGTAATTAATGTAACTAATGTAACTGATGTAACTGGTGTAACTGGTGTAACTGGTGTAACTGATGTAACTGGTGTAACTGGTGTAACTGATGTAACTGGTGTAACTGGTGTAACTAATGTAACTGGTGTAACTAATGTAACTGGTGTAACTGGTGTAACTAATGTAACTGGTGTAACTGGTGTAACTGGTGTAACTGGTGTAAGTAATGTAACTGATGTAACTGGTGTAACTGGTGTAACTGCTGTTAGTAATGTAACTGGTGTAACTGGTGTAACTGGTGTAACTGGTGTAACTGATGTAACTGGTGTAACTGGTGTAACTGGTGTAACTGGTGTAACTAATGTAACTGGTGTAACTGGTGTAACTGGTGTAACTGGTGTAACTGATGTAACTGATGTAACTGGTGTAACTGGTGTAAGTAATGTAACTGATGTAACTGGTGTAACTGGTGTAACTGATGTAACTAATGTAACTGGTGTAACTGGTGTAACTGGTGTAAATGATGTAACTGGTGTAACTAATGTAACTGGTGTAACTGGTGTAACTAATGTAACTGGTGTAACTGGTGTAACTGGTGTAACTGGTGTAACTGGTGTAACTGATGTAACTGATGTAACTGGTGTAACTGGTGTAAGTAATGTAACTGATGTAACTGGTGTAACTGGTGTAACTGATGTAACTAATGTAACTGGTGTAACTGGTGTACCTGGTGTAAATGATGTAACTGGTGCAAGTAATGTAACTAATTTAACTAATTTAACTGGTGTAACTGCTGTAAGTAATGTAACTGGTGTAAATGATGTAACTAGTGTAACTGGTGTAACTGGTTCAAAGGGGTTGGGTTAAATGACTAGGTATGACTAGTTAGGCAGCCCCCTGCACCTCTCTGATTCTGAGGGGTTGGGTTAAATGGTGGGTGTGGCCTGCTGCTGTATACTTTTGAAAAGTGTCCAAGCCATATGAGTAAATCCCCCTTTCCTACCCTCATCCCCCCCCCTCCCGGCCTCTGCCC
Source organism: Coregonus lavaretus (assembly GCF_964263955.1). Taxonomy (NCBI): domain Eukaryota; kingdom Metazoa; phylum Chordata; class Actinopteri; order Salmoniformes; family Salmonidae; genus Coregonus; species Coregonus lavaretus. Next base: position 39,610,521 of record NC_140019.1, on the reverse strand, counting down.
CCCTCTTCCTCTGTTCCTCACTCCTCCCTGAGCCTTGACCACTGGGCTCCTCTGTTCCTCACTCCTCCCTGAGCCTTGACCACTGGGCTCCTCTGTTCCTCACTCCTCCCTGAGCCTTGACCACTGGGCTCCTCTCAAGCTGTTTCCTGTCTCCTGGACCACACTGCTCTCTGAGGAGCCGGCTGGGTTGGAGGACTGCAGTTAGTACCTCAGGTCCTGGAAAGCAGTACTGGAGGACTGCAGTTAGTTAGTACCTCAGGTCCTGGAAAGCAGTACTTGAGGACTACAGTTCATTAGTACTACAGGTCCCGGAAAGCAGTACTGGAGGACTACTGTTAGTTAGTACCTCAGGGCCTGGAAAGCAGTACTGGAGGACTACTGTTAGTTAGTACCTCAGGGCCTGGAAAGCAGCACTGGAGGACTGCAGTTAGTTAGTACTACAGGGCCTGGAAAGCAGCACTGGAGGACTGCAGTTAGTTAGTACTACAGGGCCTGGAGTACTGGAGGACTGCAGTTAGTTAGTACTACAGGGCTGGAAAGCAGTACTGGAGGACTACAGTTAGTTAGTACCTCAGGGCCTGAGCCTGCAGTACTGGAGGACTAGAGTTAGTTAGTACCTCAGGGCCTGGAAAGCAGTACTGGAGGACTACAGTTAGTTAGTACCTCAGGGCCTGAGCCTGCAGTACTGGAGGACTACAGTTAGTTAGTACCTCAGGGCCTGGGACTGCAGTACTGGAGGACTACAGTTAGTTAGTACATCAGGACCTGGGCCTGCAGTACTGGAGGACTGCAGTTAGTTAGTACTACAGGGCCTGGAAAGCAGTACTGGAGGACTGCAGTTAGTTAGTACTACAGGGCCTGAGCCTGCAGTACTGGAGGACTACAGTTAGTTAGTACCTCAGGGCCTGAGCCTGCAGTACTGGAGGACTACAGTTAGTTAGTACCTCAGGGCCTGGGACTGCAGTACTGGAGGACTACAGTTAGTTAGTACCTCAGGGCCTGGGACTGCAGTACTGGAGGACTACAGTTAGTTAGTACCTCATGGCCTGGGACTGCAGTACTGGAGGACTACAGTTAGTTAGTACCTCAGGGCCTGGGACTGCAGTACTGGAGGACTACAGTTAGTTAGTACCTCATGGCCTGAGCCTGCAGTACTGGAGGACTACAGTTAATTAGTACCTCAGGGCCTGGGACTGAAGTACTGGAGGACTACAGTTAGTTAGTACCTCAGGGCCTGAGCCTGCAGTACTGGAGGACTACAGTTAGTTAGTACCTCAGGGCCTGAGCCTGCAGTACTGGAGGACTACAGTTAGTTAGTACCTCAGGGCCTGGGACTGCAGTACTGGAGGACTACAGTTAGTTAGTACTTCATGGCCTGAGCCTGCAGTACTGGAGGACTACAGTTAGTTAGTACCTCAGGGCCTGGGACTGAAGTACTGGAGGACTACAGTTAGTTAGTACCTCAGGGCCTGAGCCTGCAGTACTGGAGGACTACAGTTAGTTAGTACCTCAGGGCCTGAGCCTGCAGTACTGGAGGACTACAGTTAGTTAGTATTACAGGGACTGCAGTACTGGAGGACTACAGTTAGTTAGTACCTCAGGGCCTGGGAATGCAGTACTGGAGGACTGCAGTTAGTTAGTACTACAGGGCCTGAGCCTTTAGTACTGGAGGACTACAGTTAGTTAGTACCTCAGGGCCTGAGCCTGCAGTACTGGAGGACTACAGTTAGTTAGTACCTCAGGGCCTGGGACTGCAGTACTGGAGGACTACAGTTAGTTAGTACATCAGGACCTGGGCCTGCAGTACTGGAGGACTGCAGTTAGTTAGTACTACAGGGCCTGAGCCTGCAGTACTGGAGGACTACAGTTAGTTAGTACCTCAGGGCCTGAGCCTGCAGTACTGGAGGACTACAGTTAGTTAGTACCTCAGGGCCTGGGACTGCAGTACTGGAGGACTACAGTTAGTTAGTACCTCAGGGCCTGGGACTGCAGTACTGGAGGACTACAGTTAGTTAGTACCTCATGGCCTGGGACTGCAGTACTGGAGGACTACAGTTAGTTAGTACCTCAGGGCCTGGGACTGAAGTACTGGAGGACTACAGTTAGTTAGTACCTCAGGGCCTGAGCCTTTAGTACTGGAGGACTACAGTTAGTTAGTACCTCAGGGCCTGAGCCTGCAGTACTGGAGGACTACAGTTAGTTAGTACCTCAGGGCCTGGGACTGCAGTACTGGAGGACTACAGTTAGTTAGTACCTCAGGGCCTGGGACTGCAGTACTGGAGGACTACAGTTAGTTAGTACCTCATGGCCTGAGCCTGCAGTACTGGAGGACTACAGTTAATTAGTACCTCAGGGCCTGGGACTGAAGTACTGGAGGACTACAGTTAGTTAGTACCTCAGGGCCTGAGCCTGCAGTACTGGAGGACTACAGTTAGTTAGTACCTCAGGGCCTGAGCCTGCAGTACTGGAGGACTACAGTTAGTTAGTATTACAGGGACTGCAGTACTGGAGGACTACAGTTAGTTAGTACCTCAGGGCCTGGAAAGCAGTACTGGAGGACTGCAGTTAGTTAGTACCTCAGGGCCTGAGCCTGCAGTACTGGAGGACTACAGTTAGTTAGTATTACAGGGACTGCAGTACTGTAGGACTACAGTATTATATAGCTGCAGAGCTACAGGGGTGAGTCTTCTAAACCCACAGCTCTCTGAGGATCCCGGGGTTAATCCTGGTTTTCCCAGAACCAGGGCTGTGTCTCAAGGAGTAGCAGTGACGGCAAGTCCAGGCTGGTCCGGGAATCTAAGTGCTGTATTGTATTATTCTAAGGACAAGGAGCCCAGGCAGGGCAATACGCTACCAAACAGGACCACTGCAAGCAGCAGTGTGTGACAGAGACTCAGATTATTGATCAATTAGCAGTTGACAGTGTCCGAGGTGACAAGAGAGACAGGCTCCAGAGATTATTAGAAATAATAAATGTTTGTGGAGTCAAGGAGTGTCAGGCTGCTAAATCAAGCAGAGCATTGTGTTTCAGAGTCTGATGGTTGAGTGGTTAAGAGGGTCAGAGATAATTAAAAACGGCATGGAGATGGCTGGCTGCTTCTTCTGTTGCCCGGGGGTGGAGATGAGATGAGCTAAGAGACAGACAGATGTCTTCCATGGGATGTCATAGAAGACGCTGATGTGTTTATCTAGGTCAAAGAATGACTGGGATCGATGAACTTCCACGTAGAGTAAGTGCCGTGTCTAATCAATTGGTCAATTAATCAAACAAATAAATGTTTTTTTTTGTTATTATTTTTAAAACAATGCTCTCTGTTGGTTCCTTTATGAAAATATAGTGGACTAGAGACATACAGTATATTACCCCAGCTATAGACAGGGTCTGGGCTAGAGGCTTCAGTGGGGTTGGTGGGGTGAGGTGGGGTTGGTGGGGTGAGGTGGGGTTGGTGGGGTTGGTGGGGTTGGTGGGGTGAGGTGGGGTTGGTGGGGTGAGGTGGGGTGAGGTGGGGTGAGGTGGGGTTGGTGGGGTGAGGTGGGGTTGGTGGGGTGAGGTGGGGTTGGTGGGGTTGGTGGGGTTGGTGGGGTGAGGTGGGGTTGGTGGGGTGAGGTGGGGTTGGTGGGGTTGGTGGGGTGAGGTGGGGTTGGTGGGGTGAGGTGGGGTTGGTGGGGTTGGTGGGGTGAGGTGGGGTTGGTGGGGTTGGTGGGGTGAGGTGGGGTTGGTGGGGTGAGGTGGGGTTGGTGGGGTGAGGTGGGGTTGGTGGGGTGAGGTGGGGTTGGTGGGGTGAGGTGGGGTTGGTGGGGTGAGGTGGAGTTGGTGGGGTTGGTGGGGTTGGTGGGGTGAGGTGGGGTTGGTGGGGTGAGGTGGGGTTGGTGGGGTGAGGTGGGGTTGGTGGGGTTGGTGGGGTGAGGTGGGGTTGGTGGGGTGAGGTGGGGTTGGTGGGGTGAGGTGGGGTTGGTGGGGTGAGGTGGGGTTGGTGGGGTTGGTGGGGTTGGTGGGGTGAGGTGGGGTTGGTGGGGTGAGGTGGGGTTGGTGGGGTGAGGTGGGGTTGGTGGGGTGAGGTGGGGTTGGTGGGGTTGGTGGGGTGAGGTGGGGTTGGTGGGGTTGGTGGGGTGAGGTGGGGTTGGTGGGGTGAGGTGGGGTTGGTGGGGTTGGTGGGGTGAGGTGGGGTTGGTGGGGTGAGGTGGGTGGTGGGGTTGGTGGGGTGAGGTGGGTTGGTGGGGTGAGGTGGGGTTGGTGGGTGAGGTGGGGTTGGTGGGGTGAGGTGGGGTTGGTGGGGTGAGGTGGGGTTGGTGGGGGTTGGTGGGGTGAGGTGGGGTTGGTGGGGTGAGGTGGGGTTGGTGGGTTGGTGGGTGAGGTGGGGTTGGTGGGGTGAGGTGGGGTTGGTGGGGTGAGGTGGGTTGGTGGGGTTGGTGGGGTGGTGGGTTGGTGGGGTTGGTGGGTGAGGTGGGGTTGGTGGGGTGAGGTGGGGTTGGTGGGGTGTGGTGGGGTTGGTGGGGTTGGTGGGGTGGGTGGGGTTGGTGGGGTGAGGTGGGGTTGGTGGGGTGAGGTGGGGTGGTGGGGTTGGTGGGGTTGGTGGGGTGGTGGGGTTGGGTGGGGTTGGTGGGGTGAGGTGGGGTTGGTGGGGTTGGTGGGGTGGTGGGGTTGGTGGGGTTGGTGGGGGTGGTGGGGTGGGTGGGGGTGGTGGGGTTGGTGGGGTGGTGGGGGTGGTGGGGGTGGGTGGGGTGGTGGGGTGGGGGGTGGTGGGGTGGGTGGGGGTGGTGGGGTGTGGGGGGTGGTGGGGTGTGGTGGGTGGTGGGGTGGGGGTTGGTGGGTGGGTGGGGTGGTGGGGGGTGGGGGGGTGTGGGTTGGTGGGGTGAGGTGGGGTGGTGGGGGTGGTGGGGTGGGGGGGGGTGGGGGGTGGTGGGGGGTGGTGGGGTGTGGGGGGTGGGTGGGGTGGTGGGGGGGTGGGGTGGGGGGGTGGGGGGGTGGGGGGGTGGGGGTTGGTGGGGTGGGTGGGGTGGGGGGGGTGGTGGGGGGTGGTGGGGGTGGTGGGGGTGGGGGGGGGTGGTGGGGTGGGTGGGGGGGGGTGGGGGTGGGGGTGGTGGGGGTGGGTGGGGGGTGGGGGGGGTGTGGGGTGGGGGGGGTGGGGTGGGGGTGGTGGGGGGGGGGGGGGGGGGGGGTGGGGGGGGTGGGGGGGGGGGGGGGGGGGGGGTGGGGGGGGGTGGGGGGGGGGGGGGGGTGGGGGGGGGGGGGGGGGGTGGGGGGGGTGGGGGGGGGGGGGGTGGGGGGGGGGGGGGGGGTGGGGGGGGGGGGGGGGTGGGGGGGGGGGGGGGGGGGGGGGGGGTGGGGGGGGTGGGGGGGGGGGGGGGGGGGGGGGGGGGGGGGGGGGGGGGGGGGGGGTGGGGGGGGGGGGGGGGGGGGGGGGGTGGGGGGGGGGGGGGGGGGGGGGGGGGGTGGGGGGGGGGGGGGGGGGGGGGGGGTGGGGGGGGGGGGGGGGGGGGGGGGTGGGGGGGGGGGGGGGGGGGGGGGGGGGGGGGGGGGGGGGGGGGGGGGGGGGGTGGGGGGGGGGGGGGGGGGGGGGGGGGGTGGGGGGGGGGGGGGGGGGGGGTGGGGGGGGGGGGGGGGGGGGGGGGGGGGTGGGGGGGGGGGGGGGGGGGGGGGGGGGGGGG
>NC_140019.1:39521173-39604672 GCF_964263955.1 Coregonus lavaretus | reverse complement strand
GAGGTGGGGTTGGTGGGGTTGGTGGGGTTGGTGGGGTTGGTGGGGTGAGGTGGGGTTGGTGGGGTGAGGTGGGGTGAGGTGGGGTTGGTGGGGTGAGGTGGGGTTGGTGGGGTTGGTGGGGTGAGGTGAGGTGAGGTGGGGTTGGTGGGGTTGGTGGGGTGAGGTGGGGTTGGTGGGGTTGGTGGGGTGAGGTGGGGTTGGTGGGGTTGGTGGGGTGAGGTGGGGTGAGGTGGGGTTGGTGGGGTTGGTGGGGTGAGGTGGGGTTGGTGGGGTTGGTGGGGTGAGGTGGGGTTGGTGGGGTGAGGTGGGGTTGGTGGGGTGAGGTGGGGTTGGTGGCGTGAGGTGGGGTTGGTGGGGTTGGTGGGGTGAGGTGGGGTTGGTGGGGTGAGGTGGGGTTGGTGGGGTGAGGTGGGGTTGGTGGGGTTGGTGGGGTGAGGTGGGGTTGGTGGGGTTGGTGGGGTGAGGTGGGGTTGGTGGGGTTGGTGGGGTGAGGTGGGGTTGGTGGGGTGAGGTGGGGTTGGTGGTGTTGGTGGGGTTGGTGGGGTTGGTGGGGTGAGGTGGGGTTGGTGGGGTGAGGTGGGGTTGGTGGGGTTGGTGGGGTGAGGTATGGTTGGTGGGGTGAGGTGGGGTTGGTGGGGTGAGGTGGGGTTGGTGGGGTGAGGTGGGGTTGGTGGGGTTGGTGGGGTGAGGTGGGGTTGGTGGGGTTGGTGGGGTGAGGTGGGGTTGGTGGGGTTGGTGGGGTGAGGTGGGGTTGGTGGGGTTGGTGGGGTTGGTGGGGTGAGGTGGGGTTGGTGGGGTTGGTGGGGTGAGGTGGGGTTGGTGGGGTTGGTGGGGTTGGTGGGGTTGGTGGGGTGAGGTGGGGTGAGTTGGGGTTGGTTGGTTTGGTGGGGTTGGTGGGGTTGGTGGGGTGAGGTGGGGTTGGTGAGGTGGGGTTGGTGGGGTTGGTGGGGTGAGGTGGGGTTGGTGGGGTTGGTGGGGTGAGGTGGGGTTGGTGGGGTTGGTGGGGTGAGGTGGGGTTGGTTGGTTTGGTGGGGTGAGGTGGGGTTGGTGGGGTGAGGTGGGGTTGGTGGGGTTGGTGGGGTTGGTGGGGTGAGGTGGGGTTGGTGGGGTTGGTGGGGTGGGGTGGGGTGGGGTTGGTGGGGTGAGGTGGGGTTGGTGGGGTTGGTGGGGTTGGTGGGGTTGGTGGGGTTGGTGGGGTGTGGTGGGGTGAGGTGGGGTGAGGTGGGGTTGGTGGGGTGGTTGGGGTTGGTGGGGTGAGGTGGGGTTGGTGGGGTTGGTGGGGTGAGGTGGGGTGAGGTGGGTTGAGGTGGGGTTGGTGGGGTGAGGTGGGGTTGTTGGGGTGAGGTGGGGTTGGTGGGGTTGGTGGGGTGAGGTGGGGTTGGTGGGGTTGGTGGGGTGAGGTGGGGTTGGTGGGGTGAGGTGGGGTTGGTGGGGTGAGGTGGGGTGAGGTGGGGTTGGTGGGGTGAGGTGGGGTTGGTGGGGTTGGTGGGGTTGGTGGGGTTGGTGGGGTGAGGTGGGGTTGGTGGGGTTGGTGGGGTTGGTGGGGTTGGTGGGGTGAGGTGGGGTGAGGTGGGGTTGGTGGGGTTGGTGGGGTGAGGTGGGGTTGGTGGGGTGAGGTGGGGTTGGTGGGGTTGGTGGGGTGAGGTGGGGTTGGTGGGGTGAGGTGGGGTGAGGTGGGGTTGGTGGGGTGAGGTGGGGTTGGTGGGGTTGGTGGGGTGAGGTGGGGTTGGTGGGGTGAGGTGGGGTTGGTGGGGTTGGTGGGGTGAGGTGGGGTTGGTGGGGTGAGGTGGGGTTGGTGGGGTGAGGTGGGGTTGGTGGGGTTGGTGGGGTTGGTGGGGTTGGTGGGGTGAGGTGGGGTTGGTGGGGTGAGGTGGGGTGAGTTGGGGTTGGTGGGGTTGGTGGGGTGAGGTGGGTGTGTGTGTGTGTGTGTGTGTGTGTTTGTGTGTGTGTGTGTGTGTGTGTGTGTGTGTGTGTGTGTTTGTGTGTGTGTGTGAGTGTGTGAGTTCGTGTAACCGTTTTGTTTCTCCATCCATGTTGTTTTTGTTAGCAGGAAATGGTGAGTCCTTAAAGGGATAGTTCACCCAAATGACAACATCATATGCTAACAGCTCATTTTTTTGCATTTCTAACCAAAAAACAATAGAAGTCATTGGACCCTAAGGTAGCATGTTTGAAATGTTATGCTAAAATCATCTCTAATTAATTTAAAGTAATTCTGTATTTTCAGAGAATTTTACACGATTTGGGCATGACATTTCTTTGGGTCTCCATTGGTTTTTGGTTAAAAATGCAAACAATTACGTTTTAGTTACAGTGCACAGATAAACAGAACCAAAGTGTTGATTAAACTCTGTCCTTTCAGGTAAGGAACAAAATATGTGATTTTGTAATTTGGGTGACCTATCCCTTTAAGATGTGTGTGTATTGTTGTATTGTTGTGTATTGTTAGATATTACTGCACTGTTGGAGCTAGGCACACAAGCAATTAGATACACCCGCAATAACATCTGTTAAATATATGTACAGTGGGGAAAAAAAGTATTTAGTCAGCCACCAATTGTGCAAGTTCTCCCACTTAAAAAGATGAGAGAGGCCTGTAATTTTCATCATAGGTACACGTCAACTATGACAGACAAAATGAGAAAAAAACTTCCAGAAAATCACATTGTAGGATTTTTAATGAATTTATTAGCAAATTATGGTGGAAAATAAGTATTTGGTCACCTACAAACAAGCAAGATTTTTGGCTCTCACAGACCTGTAACTTCTTCTTTAAGAGGCTCCTCTGTCCTCCACTCGTTACCTGTATTAATGGCACCTGTTTGAACTTGTTATCAGTATAAAAGACACCTGTCCACAACATCAAACAGTCACACTCCAAACTCCACTATGGCCAAGACCAAAGAGCTGTCAAAGGACACCAGAAACAAAATTGTAGACCTGCACCAGGCTGGGAAGACTGAATCTGCAATAAGTAAGCAGCTTGGTTTGAAGAAATCAACTGTGGGAGCAATTATTAGGAAATGGAAGACATACAAGACCACTGATAAAATCCCTCGATCTGGGGCTCCACGCAAGATCTCACCCCGTGGGGTCAAAATGATCACAAGAACGGTGAGCAAAAATCCCAGAACCACACGGGGGGACCTAGTGAATGACCTGCAGAGAGCTGGGACCAAAGTAACAAAGCCTACCATCAGTAACACACTACGCCGCCAGGGACTCAAATCCTGCAGTGCCAGACGTGTCCCCCTGCTTAAGCCAGTACATATCCAGGCCCGTCTGAAGTTTGCTAGAGTGCATTTGGATGATCCAGAAGAGGATTGGGAGAATGTCATATGGTCAGAGGCAACCAAAATAGAACTTTTTGGTAAAAACTCAACTCGTCGTGTTTGGAGGACAAAGAATGCTGAGTTGCATCCAAAGAACACCATACCTACTGTGAAGCATGGGGGTGGAAACATCATGCTTTGGGGCTGTTTTTCTGCAAAGGGACCAGGACGACTGATCCGTGTAAAGGAAAGAATGAATGGGGCCATGTATCGTGAGATTTTGAGTGAAAACCTCCTTCCATCAGCAAGGGCATTGAAGATGAAACGTGGCTGGGTCTTTCAGCATGACAATGATCCCAAACACACCGCCCGGGCAACGAAGGAGTGGCTTCGTAAGAAGCATTTTAAGGTCCTGGCGTGGCCTAGCCAGTCTCCAGATCTCAACCCCATAGAAAATCTTTGGAGGGAGTTGAAAGTCCGTGTTGCCCAGCCACAGCACCAAAACATCACTGCTCTAGAGGAGATCTGCATGGAGGAATGGGCCAAAATACCAGCAACAGTGTGTGAAAACCTTGTGAAGAATTACAGAAAACGTTTGACCTGTGTCATTGCCAACAAAGGGTATATAACAAAGTATTGAGAAACTTTTGTTATTGACCAAATACTTATTTTCCACCATAATTTGCAAATAAATTCATTCAAAATCCTACAATGTGATTTTCTGGATTTTTTTCCTCATTTTGTCTGTCATGGTTGACGTGTACCTATGTTGAAAATTACAGGCCTCTCTCATCTTTTTAAGTGGGAGAACTTGCACAATTGGTGGCTGACTAAATACTTTTTTTCCCCACTGTGAGTGACCAATAACATTTGATGTTATTTTATTTTTAAGAGCCTGGTGAGAATAGGGAAATGGGGGTTTGGGGCGAAGTGAAGCGGAATGGAAAATGTTTGGATTTGGGGTGAAGTGAAATTCCTCCCACCCCTGTCATCGCCTCTGAGAGACACACGCACACGCAAATGCACACACACACACACACACACACACACACACACACACACACACACACACACACATAGTGCCACCATTTCGGAGGGGGATTAACACAGGAAGTGAGTCTAAGTGAGCCAATGATGGAGGTCGCAATCAAGCCCTGCACTCAACACAAAGGAAACACAACAGCTCAGCGCCACTGCAACAAGTGCTGCTCCCCCCCCCCCCTCTGATGATGTTTGGGAACACACTGTGGGTGTGGGTAATATTGGTTTGGGAACACACTGTGGGTGTGGGTAATATTGGTTTGGGAACACACTGTGGGTAATATTGTCTCCAGTTGGAACAGCCAACCACTTTTAATTATCTAATCAATTAAATTATTAAATCAATCAATTAAAGCCTAATAACATAGAGGTTGGTTCTTGTCCCCCAAAGTGATGATAACTTTATTATTATTTTAGATCACTCTTTGGAGAAATCTTAAGAGATTTTTTGAGCATTGTCCAAGAATATATGTTCTACTTCTCCATTTGAAAGGGATTTTGCATCAGCTGACAGTATTTTGATTCCATTGTAGAAGGGCTAGGAGTGATCTGCACAGCCAATATATTTACATGTCATGTTATTCTCTATTGTACAGTAATAGAGATGTAAAAACAATCAGGCAGTCTTCCACAGCAGACTATTTCCTGAACTCCAGGTCGTTGACTGTGTTTCCTGGTAGCCTCCTTGAAGCAGGAATGTTAAACAGAACCCGTCAGTTTAGTGTCATTGGTTTTCCTCCTATATTTCATATTTCTGACACTGCAGTCAACGTTTTTACTATCCAGCAGTACTCTATCCTCCCTGAGCCTTGGTAAATGCAGATATATCATTATGATAGTCCTGGTAGTCCTGATAGTCCCAATAGTCCTGATAGTCCTGGTAGTCCCGATAGTCCCAATAGTCCTGATAGTCCCAATAGTCCTGCTAGTCATGGTAGTCACAATAGTCCTGAGAGTTAAGATAGTCCTGGTAGCCCTGATAGTCCTGGTAGTCTGGTATTCCTGATGGTTCCGATGGTCCTGGTGGTGCTGTTAGTCCTGGTAGTCTTGATAGTCCTGGTAGCCCTGGTAGTTCTGATAGTCCTGATACTCCTTATAGTTATGATAGTACTGGTTGTCCTGCCAGTCCTAATAGTCCTGATAGTCTTGACAGTCCTAAAAGTCCTGAAAGTCCTGACAGTCCTGATAGTATTGATAGTCCTGATAGTCCTGATAGTCCCGACAGTCCTGACAGTCCTGATAGTCCTGATAGTCCTGGCAGTTATGATAGTCCTGATAGTCCTGAGAGTCCTGACAGTCCTGATAGTCCTGATAGTCCTGATAGTCATGATAGTCCCGACAGTCATGATAGTCCTGAAAGTCCTGATAGTCCTGACAGTCCTGATAGTCCTGATAGTCCTGGTAGTTATGATAGTCCTGATAGTCCTGTTAGTTCTGGTAGTCCAGATAGTCTATGAAGGAGGCTAACATCACACCATATAGAGGAGAGGCAGTCAGCCAGCCAGCCAGTCTGCCAGTTTGTCAGCCGGTCAGCCAGTCAGCCAGCCAGCCAGTCAGCCAGTCAGCAAGTCAGCCAGTCAGTCAGTCAGCCAATCAGTTTGTCAGTCAGCCAGTCATTCAGTTAGTCAGCCAGTTTGTCAGTCAGGCAGTCAGTCCGCCAATCAGGCAGTCAGTCAGTCAGTCAGTCAGCCAGTTTGTCTTCCAGTTTGTCAGTCAGGCAATCAGTCAGCCAGTCAATAAGTTTGTCAACCAGTTTGTCAGCCAGTCAGACACAGTCAGCCACTCAGCCAGTCAGTCATCCAGTTTGTCAGTCAGGCAGTCAGTCAGCCAGTTTGTCAGTCAGGCAGTCAGTCCGCCAATCAGGCAGTCAGTCAGTCAGTCAGTCAGCCAGTTTGTCTTCCAGTTTGTCAGTCAGGCAATCAGTCAGCCAGTCAATAAGTTTGTCAACCAGTTTGTCAGCCAGTCAGACACAGTCAGCCACTCAGCCAGTCAGTCATCCAGTTTGTCAGTCAGGCAGTCAGTCAGCCAGTTTGTCAGTCAGCCAATCATTCAGTTTGTCAGCCAGTTTGCCAGTCAGGCAGTCAGTCCGCCAATCAGTCAGTCAGTCAGCCAGTTTGACAGTCAGCCAGTCATTCAGTTTGTCAGCCAGTTTGTCAGTCTGGCAGTCAGTCAGCCAGTCAGTCAGTTTGTCAGCCAGTTTGTCTGGCAGTCAGTCAGCCAGTCAGTCAGTCCGCCAGTTTGTCAGTCAGGCAGACAGTCAGCCAGTTTGTCAGTCAGCCAATCATTCAGTTTGTCAGCCAGTTTGCCAGTCAGGCAGTCAGTCCGCCAATCAGTCAGTCAGTCAGCCAGTTTGACAGTCAGCCATTCATTCAGTTTGTCAGCCAGTTTGTCACTGGCAGTCAGTCAGCCAGTCAGTCAGTTTGTCAGCCAGTTTGTCTGGCAGTCAGTCAGCCAGTCAGTCAGTCCGCCAGTTTGTCAGTCAGCCAGTCAGTCAGTCAGTCAGACAGCTTGTCAGCCGGTCAGTCAGTCAGACAGTTTGTCAGCCGGTCAGTCAGTTAGCCAGTCAGCCAGCCAGTCAGTCAGCCAGCCAATCAGTCAGCCAGTCAGTCAGTCAGTCAGTCAGTCAGCCAGTCAGTCAGCCAGTCAGCCAGCCAGTCAGTCAGTCAGCCAGTCAGTCAGCCAGTCAGTCAGTCAGTCAGTCAGTCAGCCAGTCAGTCAGCCAGTCAGTCAGCCAGTCAGTCAGTCAGACAGTTTGTCAGTCAGCCAGTCAGTCAGCCAGTCAGTCAGTCAGCCAGCCAGTCAGCCAGTCAGCCAGTCAGTCAGTCAGTCAGTCAGTCAGCCAGTCAGTTAGCCAGTCAGCCAGTCAGTCAGCCAGTCAGTCAGCCAGTCAGTCAGTCAGTCAGTCAGCCAGTCAGTCAGTCAGACAGTTTGTCAGTCAGCCAGTCAGTCAGTCAGCCAGTCAGCCAGTCAGTCAGTCAGTCAGCCAGCCAGTCAGCCAGTCAGCCAGTCAGTCAGTCAGCCAGTCAGCCAGTCAGTCAGCCAGTCAGTTAGCCAGTCAGCCAGTCAGTCAGTCAGCCAGTCAGCCAGTCAGCCAGTCAGTCAGTCAGTCAGCCAGCCAGTCAGCCAGTCAGTCAGTCAGCCAGCCAGTCAGTCAGCCAGTCAGTCAGTCAGTCAGTCAGTCAGTCAGTCAGTCAGTCAGTCAGTCAGTCAGCCAGCCAGTCAGTCAGCCAGACAGTTTATCAGCCAGAGATTGAGGTGGAGCGCGCCCACAGGACTGGAAAACCCACCACCGGCCCAGGTGACAGGTCCAGGCCAATAGTGGTCAAGTTCCTGAGCTTCAAGGACAAGGGACACTACCAGTCAAAAGTTTGGACACACCTACTCATTTTCTTTATTTTTACTATTTTCTACATTGTACAATAATAGTGAAGACATCATAACGATGAAATAACACATATGGAATCATGTAGTAACCAAGAAAAGTGTTAAACAAATCAAAATACATTTTATGTTTGAGATTCTTCAAATAGCCACCCTATGCCTTGATGACAGCTTTGCACACTCTTAGCATTCTTGTCTCTCTCTCTCTCTCTCTCTCTCTCTCCTCTTCTCTTCTCTTCTCTTCTCTTCTCTTCTCTTCTCTTCTCTTCTCTTCTCTTCTCTTCTCTTCTCTTCTCTTCTCTTCTCTTCTCTCTCTCTCTCTCTCTCTCTCTCTCTCTCTCTCTCTCTCTCTCTCTCTCTCTCTCTCTCTCTCTCTCTCTCTCTCTCTCTCTCTCTCTCTCTCTCTCTCTCTCTCTCTCTCTCTCTCTCTCTCTCTCTCTCTCTCTCTCTCTGTGCAGCTGACCATTGGGAACCCACCGCCAGAACTCATGCCATGTGCACCAAGATCTCCCAGCCTCAGTTCTACGTTATACCACTGGATTGTTATGATTTCCAGAACCCTGTTGTATCATGAGACTGCATGCTGTTAGACTGGCAGTCAGGTCTTCAGCAGACAGAGACAGAAAGAACACATGCTACTTTTCACTTCACAGCAATCTCAGACCCAGATACAGTGCCTTCACAAAGTATTCACACCCCTTGACTTTTTCCACATTTTATTGTGTTACAGCCTGAATTTAAAATGGAATAAATTGAGATTGTGTGTCACTGGCCTACACACAATACCGCATAATGTCAAAGTGGAATTTTTAGAAATGTTTACAAATTAATTAAAAATGAAAAGCTGAAATGTCTTGAGTCAGAAAGTATTCAACCCTTTTTTATGGCAAGCCTAAATAAGTTCAGGAGTAAAAATGTGCTTAACAAGTCACATAATAGGTTGCATGGACTCACTGTGTGCAAAAATAGTGCTTCATGAGGAATGCTTTTCCAACAGTCTTGAAGGAGTTCCCACATATGCTGAGCACTTGTTGCCTGCTTTTCCTTCACTCTGCGGTCCAACTCATTCCAAACCATCTCAATTGGGTTGAGGTCGGGTGATTGTGGAGGCCAAGTCATCTGATGCAGCACTCCATCACTCTCCTTCTTGGTCAAATAGCCCTGACACAGCCTGGAGGTGTGTTGGGTCATTGTCCTTGGGTCAGTGCTAACCAGGTGGGATGGCGTATCGCTGCAGAATGCTGTGGTAGCCATGCTGGTTAAGTGTGCCTTGAATTCTAAATAAATCACAGACAGTATCACCAGCAAAGCACCCCCACACCATCACACCTCCTCCTCCATGCTTCATGGTGGGAAACACACATACGGAGATCATCTGTTCATCTACTCTGCATCTCACAAAGACACGGCGGTTGGAACCAAAAATCTCACATTTGGACTCATTAGACCAAAGGACAGATTTCCACCGGTCTAATGTCCATTGCTCATGTTTCCCAAATACAGGTGTGCCAAGCTTGTAGCGTCATACCCAAGAAGACTCAAGGCTGTAATCGCTGCCAAAGGTGCTTCAACAAAGTACCTGTTTTTGCTTTGTCATTATGGGGTATTATGTGTAGATTGATGAGGGAAAAAAAACAATTTAATCGATTTTAGAATAAGGCTGTAACCTAACAGCACAAGGCGCACCTGTGTAATGATCATGCTGTTTAATCAGCTTCTTGATATGCCACACTTGTCAGGTGGATGGTTTATCTTGGCAAAGGAGAAATGCTCACTAACAGGGATGTAAACACATTTGTGCACAACATTTGAGAGAAATAAGCTTTTTGTGTGTATGGAACATTTCTGGGATCTTTCATTTGAGCACATGAAACATGGGACCAACACTTTACATGTTGCGTTTATATTTTTGTTCAGCATGGATAAAGGGCCTCATTGCCAAATCCCGAGGTATACCTTTAAGATGCAGCCTGGCGGGCAGTCCTGCCACGTGATTGGGCGGGCGGTCCCGCCACGTGATTGGGCCTCAGCTGTGTGGGGAAGAGGAAGTGCCGTGAGCAGTAGAGAGGAGGTAGAGAAAGAGAGAGAGAGGTAGAGAGGGGGGCGGGGTGAGGTACAGAGTCCTGAGTCCACAAGGTCAGTCTCCCTCTGTTTTCCTATGATTCAGATCTGTTCGTTTTGGCTGCCCTGGACTTCACTCCACCCTAACATCAACACCACTCAACAGGCCCTTTGATGACAAAGAACATGTATTTATCTTAGTAACTATTTCTTACTGTTTGTCTTTTTATAGACTGATTAAGCTAATGAACTGTGCTGCCTAATCATGATGCAAGGCTCCCAGGTTAGGATTTCAATACACCTGATATTGAGGACTGTTTTATGTAGTTGTCTTACCTACCTTAGTTGAATGCACTGACTCTAACCTGTCAACTATCTCTTCCTCTCTCCTCTTACGTCTGTCCTTCAGTCAGCCCCCCTCTCCCCCCCTCTCCCCCTCTCTCTCCCTCTTCCTCCCTCTACCGTAATGACATCAGCCAGTGACACGTGTGGGAATCTTCAGTGGCCCCCCTCCCGGCTCTAACTCCCTGGCCCGGGACACTGAGACCCTGGCTGCTGAGTGACCAGGGCTATTTTAGGATCCTGTAACCATGGGAGCTTCCTTCCCAGAGTGGTTCTAAGATCCCTCAGGATCCCTCTACTTACTTACTACATTACTCACAACAAACAGCTGAAGTTACAGAACAGCCAACAGTAACAGAGATGTTCTACTTCACGACAAACAGCTGAAGTTACAGAACAGCCACAGTAACAGAGATGTTCTACTTCACGACAATCAGCTGAAGTTACAGAACAGCCACAGTAACAGAGATGTTCTACTTCACGACAAACAGCTGAAGTTACAGAACAGCCACAGTAACAGAGATGTTCTACTTCACGACAAACAGCTGAAGTTACAGAACAGCCACAGTAACAGAGATGTTCTACTTCACGACAAACAGCTGAAGTTACAGAACAGCCAACAGTAACAGAGATGTTCTACTTCACCACAATCAGCTGAAGTTACAGAACAGCCACAGTAACAGAGATGTTCTACTTCACGACAAACAGCTGAAGTTACAGAACAGCCAACAGTAACAGAGATGTTCTACTTCACGACAAACAGCTGAAGTTACAGAACAGCCACAGTAACAGAGATGTTCTACTTCACCACAAACAGCTGAAGTTACAGAACAGCCAACAGTAACAGAGATGTTCTACTTCACCACAATCAGCTGAAGTTACAGAACAGCCACAGTAACAGAGATGTTCTACTTCACGACAAACAGCTGAAGTTACAGAACAGCCACAGTAACAGAGATGTTCTACTTCACGACAATCAGCTGAAGTTACAGAACAGCCACAGTAACAGAGATGTTCTACTTCACCACAAACAGCTGAAGTTACAGAACAGCCAACAGTAACAGAGATGTTCTACTTCACAACAAACAGCTGAAGTTACAGAACAGCCACAGTAACAGAGATGTTCTACTTCACGACAAACAGCTGAAGTTACAGAACAGCCAACAGTAACAGAGATGTTCTACTTCACAACAAACAGCTGAAGTTACAGAACAGCCAACAGTAACAGAGATGTTCTACTTCACGACAAACAGCTGAAGTTACAGAACAGCCTCAGTAACAGAGATGTTCTACTTCACAACAAACAGCTGAAGTTACAGAACAGCCACAGTAACAGAGATGTTCTACTTCACAACAATCAGCTGAAGTTACAGAACAGCCACAGTAACAGAGATGTTCTACTTCACCACAATCAGCTGAAGTTACAGAACAGCCACAGTAACAGAGATGTTCTACTTCACGACAAACAGCTGAAGTTACAGAACAGCCACAGTAACAGAGATGTTCTACTTCACCACAAACAGCTGAAGTTACAGAACAGCCAACAGTAACAGAGATGTTCTACTTCACCACAATCAGCTGAAGTTACAGAACAGCCACAGTAACAGAGATGTTCTACTTCACGACAAACAGCTGAAGTTACAGAACAGCCACAGTAACAGAGATGTTCTACTTCACCACAAACAGCTGAAGTTACAGAACAGCCAACAGTAACAGAGATGTTCTACTTCACCACAATCAGCTGAAGTTACAGAACAGCCACAGTAACAGAGATGTTCTACTTCACGACAAACAGCTGAAGTTACAGAACAGCCACAGTAACAGAGATGTTCTACTTCACGACAATCAGCTGAAGTTACAGAACAGCCACAGTAACAGAGATGTTCTACTTCACCACAAACAGCTGAAGTTACAGAACAGCCAACAGTAACAGAGATGTTCTACTTCACAACAAACAGCTGAAGTTACAGAACAGCCACAGTAACAGAGATGTTCTACTTCACGACAAACAGCTGAAGTTACAGAACAGCCAACAGTAACAGAGATGTTCTACTTCACAACAAACAGCTGAAGTTACAGAACAGCCAACAGTAACAGAGATGTTCTACTTCACGACAAACAGCTGAAGTTACAGAACAGCCTCAGTAACAGAGATGTTCTACTTCACAACAAACAGCTGAAGTTACAGAACAGCCACAGTAACAGAGATGTTCTACTTCACAACAATCAGCTGAAGTTACAGAACAGCCACAGTAACAGAGATGTTCTACTTCACGACAAACAGCTGAAGTTACAGAACAGCCTCAGTAACAGAGATGTTCTACTTCACAACAAACAGCTGAAGTTACAGAACAGCCACAGTAACAGAGATGTTCTACTTCACCACAAACAGCTGAAGTTACAGAACAGCCAACAGTAACAGAGATGTTCTACTTCACCACAATCAGCTGAAGTTACAGAACAGCCACAGTAACAGAGATGTTCTACTTCACGACAAACAGCTGAAGTTACAGAACAGCCACAGTAACAGAGATGTTCTACTTCACGACAATCAGCTGAAGTTACAGAACAGCCACAGTAACAGAGATGTTCTACTTCACCACAAACAGCTGAAGTTACAGAACAGCCAACAGTAACAGAGATGTTCTACTTCACAACAAACAGCTGAAGTTACAGAACAGCCACAGTAACAGAGATGTTCTACTTCACGACAAACAGCTGAAGTTACAGAACAGCCAACAGTAACAGAGATGTTCTACTTCACAACAAACAGCTGAAGTTACAGAACAGCCAACAGTAACAGAGATGTTCTACTTCACGACAAACAGCTGAAGTTACAGAACAGCCTCAGTAACAGAGATGTTCTACTTCACAACAAACAGCTGAAGTTACAGAACAGCCACAGTAACAGAGATGTTCTACTTCACAACAATCAGCTGAAGTTACAGAACAGCCACAGTAACAGAGATGTTCTACTTCACGACAAACAGCTGAAGTTACAGAACAGCCTCAGTAACAGAGATGTTCTACTTCACAACAAACAGCTGAAGTTACAGAACAGCCAACAGTAACAGAGATGTTCTACTTCACCACAATCAGCTGAAGTTACAGAACAGCCTCAGTAACAGAGATGTTCTACTTCACAACAAACAGCTGAAGTTACAGAACAGCCAACAGTAACAGAGATGTTCTACTTCACGACAAACAGCTGAAGTTACAGAACAGCCAACAGTAACAGAGATGTTCTACTTCACAACAAACAGCTGAAGTTACAGAACAGCCAACAGTAACAGAGATGTTCTACTTCACGACAAACAGCTGAAGTTACAGAACAGCCTCAGTAACAGAGATGTTCTACTTCACAACAAACAGCTGAAGTTACAGAACAGCCACAGTAACAGAGATGTTCTACTTCACAACAATCAGCTGAAGTTACAGAACAGCCACAGTAACAGAGATGTTCTACTTCACCACAATCAGCTGAAGTTACAGAACAGCCACAGTAACAGAGATGTTCTACTTCACGACAAACAGCTGAAGTTACAGAACAGCCACAGTAACAGAGATGTTCTACTTCACAACAAACAGCTGAAGTTACAGAACAGCCACAGTAACAGAGATGTTCTACTTCACGACAAACAGCTGAAGTTACAGAACAGCCAACAGTAACAGAGATGTTCTACTTCACAACAAACAGCTGAAGTTACAGAACAGCCAACAGTAACAGAGATGTTCTACTTCACGACAAACAGCTGAAGTTACAGAACAGCCTCAGTAACAGAGATGTTCTACTTCACAACAAACAGCTGAAGTTACAGAACAGCCACAGTAACAGAGATGTTCTACTTCACAACAATCAGCTGAAGTTACAGAACAGCCACAGTAACAGAGATGTTCTACTTCACCACAATCAGCTGAAGTTACAGAACAGCCACAGTAACAGAGATGTTCTACTTCACGACAAACAGCTGAAGTTACAGAACAGCCACAGTAACAGAGATGTTCTACTTCACCACAAACAGCTGAAGTTACAGAACAGCCAACAGTAACAGAGATGTTCTACTTCACCACAATCAGCTGAAGTTACAGAACAGCCACAGTAACAGAGATGTTCTACTTCACGACAAACAGCTGAAGTTACAGAACAGCCACAGTAACAGAGATGTTCTACTTCACGACAATCAGCTGAAGTTACAGAACAGCCACAGTAACAGAGATGTTCTACTTCACCACAAACAGCTGAAGTTACAGAACAGCCAACAGTAACAGAGATGTTCTACTTCACAACAAACAGCTGAAGTTACAGAACAGCCACAGTAACAGAGATGTTCTACTTCACGACAAACAGCTGAAGTTACAGAACAGCCAACAGTAACAGAGATGTTCTACTTCACAACAAACAGCTGAAGTTACAGAACAGCCAACAGTAACAGAGATGTTCTACTTCACGACAAACAGCTGAAGTTACAGAACAGCCTCAGTAACAGAGATGTTCTACTTCACAACAAACAGCTGAAGTTACAGAACAGCCACAGTAACAGAGATGTTCTACTTCACAACAATCAGCTGAAGTTACAGAACAGCCACAGTAACAGAGATGTTCTACTTCACGACAAACAGCTGAAGTTACAGAACAGCCTCAGTAACAGAGATGTTCTACTTCACAACAAACAGCTGAAGTTACAGAACAGCCAACAGTAACAGAGATGTTCTACTTCACCACAATCAGCTGAAGTTACAGAACAGCCTCAGTAACAGAGATGTTCTACTTCACAACAAACAGCTGAAGTTACAGAACAGCCAACAGTAACAGAGATGTTCTACTTCACGACAAACAGCTGAAGTTACAGAACAGCCAACAGTAACAGAGATGTTCTACTTCACAACAAACAGCTGAAGTTACAGAACAGCCAACAGTAACAGAGATGTTCTACTTCACGACAAACAGCTGAAGTTACAGAACAGCCTCAGTAACAGAGATGTTCTACTTCACAACAAACAGCTGAAGTTACAGAACAGCCACAGTAACAGAGATGTTCTACTTCACAACAATCAGCTGAAGTTACAGAACAGCCACAGTAACAGAGATGTTCTACTTCACCACAATCAGCTGAAGTTACAGAACAGCCACAGTAACAGAGATGTTCTACTTCACGACAAACAGCTGAAGTTACAGAACAGCCACAGTAACAGAGATGTTCTACTTCACAACAAACAGCTGAAGTTACAGAACAGCCACAGTAACAGAGATGTTCTACTTCACGACAAACAGCTGAAGTTACAGAACAGCCAACAGTAACAGAGATGTTCTACTTCACAACAAACAGCTGAAGTTACAGAACAGCCAACAGTAACAGAGATGTTCTACTTCACGACAAACAGCTGAAGTTACAGAACAGCCTCAGTAACAGAGATGTTCTACTTCACAACAAACAGCTGAAGTTACAGAACAGCCACAGTAACAGAGATGTTCTACTTCACAACAATCAGCTGAAGTTACAGAACAGCCACAGTAACAGAGATGTTCTACTTCACCACAATCAGCTGAAGTTACAGAACAGCCACAGTAACAGAGATGTTCTACTTCACGACAAACAGCTGAAGTTACAGAACAGCCACAGTAACAGAGATGTTCTACTTCACCACAAACAGCTGAAGTTACAGAACAGCCAACAGTAACAGAGATGTTCTACTTCACCACAATCAGCTGAAGTTACAGAACAGCCACAGTAACAGAGATGTTCTACTTCACGACAAACAGCTGAAGTTACAGAACAGCCACAGTAACAGAGATGTTCTACTTCACCACAAACAGCTGAAGTTACAGAACAGCCAACAGTAACAGAGATGTTCTACTTCACCACAATCAGCTGAAGTTACAGAACAGCCACAGTAACAGAGATGTTCTACTTCACGACAAACAGCTGAAGTTACAGAACAGCCACAGTAACAGAGATGTTCTACTTCACGACAATCAGCTGAAGTTACAGAACAGCCACAGTAACAGAGATGTTCTACTTCACCACAAACAGCTGAAGTTACAGAACAGCCAACAGTAACAGAGATGTTCTACTTCACAACAAACAGCTGAAGTTACAGAACAGCCACAGTAACAGAGATGTTCTACTTCACGACAAACAGCTGAAGTTACAGAACAGCCAACAGTAACAGAGATGTTCTACTTCACAACAAACAGCTGAAGTTACAGAACAGCCAACAGTAACAGAGATGTTCTACTTCACGACAAACAGCTGAAGTTACAGAACAGCCTCAGTAACAGAGATGTTCTACTTCACAACAAACAGCTGAAGTTACAGAACAGCCACAGTAACAGAGATGTTCTACTTCACAACAATCAGCTGAAGTTACAGAACAGCCACAGTAACAGAGATGTTCTACTTCACGACAAACAGCTGAAGTTACAGAACAGCCTCAGTAACAGAGATGTTCTACTTCACAACAAACAGCTGAAGTTACAGAACAGCCACAGTAACAGAGATGTTCTACTTCACCACAAACAGCTGAAGTTACAGAACAGCCAACAGTAACAGAGATGTTCTACTTCACCACAATCAGCTGAAGTTACAGAACAGCCACAGTAACAGAGATGTTCTACTTCACGACAAACAGCTGAAGTTACAGAACAGCCACAGTAACAGAGATGTTCTACTTCACGACAATCAGCTGAAGTTACAGAACAGCCACAGTAACAGAGATGTTCTACTTCACCACAAACAGCTGAAGTTACAGAACAGCCAACAGTAACAGAGATGTTCTACTTCACAACAAACAGCTGAAGTTACAGAACAGCCACAGTAACAGAGATGTTCTACTTCACGACAAACAGCTGAAGTTACAGAACAGCCAACAGTAACAGAGATGTTCTACTTCACAACAAACAGCTGAAGTTACAGAACAGCCAACAGTAACAGAGATGTTCTACTTCACGACAAACAGCTGAAGTTACAGAACAGCCTCAGTAACAGAGATGTTCTACTTCACAACAAACAGCTGAAGTTACAGAACAGCCACAGTAACAGAGATGTTCTACTTCACAACAATCAGCTGAAGTTACAGAACAGCCACAGTAACAGAGATGTTCTACTTCACGACAAACAGCTGAAGTTACAGAACAGCCTCAGTAACAGAGATGTTCTACTTCACAACAAACAGCTGAAGTTACAGAACAGCCAACAGTAACAGAGATGTTCTACTTCACCACAATCAGCTGAAGTTACAGAACAGCCACAGTAACAGAGATGTTCTACTTCACAACAAACAGCTGAAGTTACAGAACAGCCAACAGTAACAGAGATGTTCTACTTCACCACAATCAGCTGAAGTTACAGAACAGCCAACAGTAACAGAGATGTTCTACTTCACCACAAACAGCTGAAGTTACAGAACAGCCACAGTAACAGAGATGTTCTACTTCACGACAAACAGCTGAAGTTACAGAACAGCCAACAGTAACAGAGATGTTCTACTTCACCACAAACAGCTGAAGTTACAGAACAGCCACAGTAACAGAGATGTTCTACTTCACGACAATCAGCTGAAGTTACAGAACAGCCAACAGTAACAGAGATGTTCTACTTCACCACAAACAGCTGAAGTTACAGAACAGCCACAGTAACAGAGATGTTCTACTTCACGACAATCAGCTGAAGTTACAGAACAGCCTCAGTAACAGAGATGTTCTACTTCACCACAAACAGCTGAAGTTACAGAACAGCCACAGTAACAGAGATGTTCTACTTCACCACAAACAGCTGAAGTTACAGAACAGCCTCAGTAACAGAGATGTTCTACTTCACCACAAACAGCTGAAGTTACAGAACAGCCAACAGTAACAGAGATGTTCTACTTCACCACAAACAGCTGAAGTTACAGAACAGCCACAGTAACAGAGATGTTCTACTTCACGACAAACAGCTGAAGTTACAGAACAGCCAACAGTAACAGAGATGTTCTACTTCACCACAAACAGCTGAAGTTACAGAACAGCCACAGTAACAGAGATGTTCTACTTCACGACAATCAGCTGAAGTTACAGAACAGCCAACAGTAACAGAGATGTTCTACTTCACCACAAACAGCTGAAGTTACAGAACAGCCACAGTAACAGAGATGTTCTACTTCACGACAATCAGCTGAAGTTACAGAACAGCCTCAGTAACAGAGATGTTCTACTTCACGACAAACAGCTGAAGTTACAGAACAGCCACAGTAACAGAGATGTTCTACTTCACGACAAACAGCTGAAGTTACAGAACAGCCTCAGTAACAGAGATGTTCTACTTCACCACAAACAGCTGAAGTTACAGAACAGCCACAGTAACAGAGATGTTCTACTTCACGACAAACAGCTGAAGTTACAGAACAGCCAACAGTAACAGAGATGTTCTACTTCACGACAAACAGCTGAAGTTACAGAACAGCCAACAGTAACAGAGATGTTCTACTTCACCACAAACAGCTGAAGTTACAGAACAGCCAACAGTAACAGAGATGTTCTACTTCACGACAAACAGCTGAAGTTACAGAACAGCCACAGTAACAGAGATGTTCTACTTCACGACAAACAGCTGAAGTTACAGAACAGCCAACAGTAACAGAGATGTTCTACTTCACCACAATCAGCTGAAGTTACAGAACAGCCACAGTAACAGAGATGTTCTACTTCACGACAAACAGCTGAAGTTACAGAACAGCCACAGTAACAGAGATGTTCTACTTCACGACAAACAGCTGAAGTTACAGAACAGCCACAGTAACAGAGATGTTCTACTTCACAACAAACAGCTGAAGTTACAGAACAGCCACAGTAACAGAGATGTTCTACTTCACCACAAACAGCTGAAGTTACAGAACAGCCAACAGTAACAGAGATGTTCTACTTCACGACAAACAGCTGAAGTTACAGAACAGCCACAGTAACAGAGATGTTCTACTTCACCACAAACAGCTGAAGTTACAGAACAGCCAACAGTAACAGAGATGTTCTACTTCACGACAAACAGCTGAAGTTACAGAACAGCCACAGTAACAGAGATGTTCTACTTCACCACAAACAGCTGAAGTTACAGAACAGCCACAGTAACAGAGATGTTCTACTTCACCACAATCAGCTGAAGTTACAGAACAGCCAACAGTAACAGAGATGTTCTACTTCACCACAATCAGCTGAAGTTACAGAACAGCCTCAGTAACAGAGATGTTCTACTTCACAACAAACAGCTGAAGTTACAGAACAGCCAACAGTAACAGAGATGTTCTACTTCACAACAAACAGCTGAAGTTACAGAACAGCCACAGTAACAGAGATGTTCTACTTCACCACAATCAGCTGAAGTTACAGAACAGCCTCAGTAACAGAGATGTTCTACTTCACAACAAACAGCTGAAGTTACAGAACAGCCAACAGTAACAGAGATGTTCTACTTCACCACAATCAGCTGAAGTTACAGAACAGCCTCAGTAACAGAGATGTTCTACTTCACAACAATCAGCTGAAGTTACAGAACAGCCAACAGTAACAGAGATGTTCTACTTCACCACAATCAGCTGAAGTTACAGAACAGCCACAGTAACAGAGATGTTCTACTTCACCACAATCAGCTGAAGTTACAGAACAGCCACAGTAACAGAGATGTTCTACTTCACCACAAACAGCTGAAGTTACAGAACAGCCAACAGTAACAGAGATGTTGTACTTTATTTATTTACTTATGTAACCATCTCTCTGATTCACTGACATTAAATACATGAATACATGACCACCTGAGCAGAGAGACTAGAGAAGCAGAAATGAAGTAGAAAACTAATCTTGGCTACTAACCTAATCTCTAACACCCCTGGCTCAACATACGAGAGTCCCCCGAGCCAGGCGTGACACCTAATCTCTAAATAATTTTCAACAAGCAGCTGTTGGCTACTAATCTTGTGACCTGACCAAGAAAAACTCCTGGCCCTAACTAGAGGATAATATATTGATCCACAGCCCTAACTAGAGGATCACTCCTCACCCCTCAACCCCACCTATTCCTCACCTGTCACCCACACCTCACTGTGTCCCAAATGGCACCCTATTCCCTACCTATTGGCCCTGGTCCAAAAGTAGTGCACTATATAGGGAGTAGGGTGCACTTGAAGAGGAGACAAAAGAAGACACTGGTCTTTACTTTAGACAGAGAGCGGGAAAACCGCTGCAGAGCTGGAATGTGGAATGTCCGACGAGGAAGTTCACTTCAGGATGAGAGGGAACAGGGAAGTCTGCAATGACATCCTATGTACTACTTCTGACCAGAGCCACTATGTAGGGAATAGGGTACGAGAGCCAAAGGGCACTATGAAGTGAATAGGGTACGAGAGCCAAAGGGCACTATGAAGTGAATAGGGTACGAGAGCCAAAGGGCACTATGAAGTGAATAGGGTGTCATTTCGAATGTGACCTCGGGCCCTGTGACCTCGGGCCTGTGACCTCGGGCCCTGTGACCTCGGGCCCTGTGCCACTGCACTGGACTGTGGACTGTGGCACTTGCAACTCCAGGATTGTTGGTTCAACTCCTGCTGTGACCACCCCATACAACAATATATCACACGTAGCTTTGGATAAAAGTGTCTGCTAAATAAGGAGGCTTCCTTCCTTCTGTTGGTGTGAGGCATTATGGGTAATGAGTTTAGAGTTTAAAGGAGTGGCAACATGCTGCTGTTTCCAGGGCGACGGAGGGAGAGTCATGAGGTACGGATGTTCCAACATACATTAGAGTTTGTCACGGTAACCCAAACTTGGTTCGGTACGAGAGTTTTTGTTACTTTCCGTACTTCTATCAAATGTGTCTCACGTCGTCTACTGATTGAGAGAGGATCAAGGTCTGTCTACCAGCACAGCCGATGTCCCCTTACAGCGTGAGGGAACCGTGCCTGGCCCACTTAGTCATACTGGCACTAGTCTGTCCTGAGGAACCACTGACTCACTGGGAGTCTGGTCTGCATCATGTTAGCTCCCCACTCACTGGGAGTCTGGTCTACATCATGTTAGCTCCCCACTCACTGGGAGTCTGGTCAGCATCATGTTAGCTCCCACTCACTGGGAGTCTGGTCTGCATCATGTTAGCTCCCCACTCACTGGGAGTCTGGTCTGCATCATGTTAGCTCCCCACTCACTGGGAGTCTGGTCTGCATCATGTTAGCTCCCCACTCACTGGGAGTCTGGTCTGCATCATGTTAGCTCCCCACTCACTGGGAGTCTGGTCTGCATCATGTTAGCTCCCCACTCACTGGGAGTCTGGTCTGCATCATGTTAGCTCCCCACTCACTGGGAGTCTGGTCTGCATCATGTTAGCTCCCCACTCACTGGGAGTCTGGTCTACATCATGTTAGCTCCCCACTCACTGGCAGTCTGGTCTGCATCATGTTAGCCACCCATTCATGATGCACTGAAATTAACACACTTGAATAATGCAATACCAGACTATGTAGAAATGTTGAAACTGTTCATTACTGTTCGCAAAACACTTTACAATGCAAGATTACAGATACCGGTATCTTCCAGTTTTGTAGGCTAACTTTCCTTGCTAGCCTACAAATGAAGCAAGCATCAATTCATAATGCAAAATCAGCTGATGTCAAAGCTGATTGTCACCATAAACCATAGCTAGTTGTTACCATAAACCATAGCTAGTTGTTGACCAAAACTATAGCTAGTTGTCACCATAAACCTAGGACACATCTGTCTAACCAAAGTAGCTATATTATCAGAGTTGACTAGGACACATCTGTCTAACCAAAGTAGCTATATTATCAGAGTTGACTAGGACACATCTGTCTAACCAAAGTAGCTATATTATCAGAGTTGACTAGGACACATCTGTCTAACCAAAGTAGCTATATTATCAGAGTTGACTAGGACACATCTGTCTAACCAAAGTAGCTATATTATCAGAGTTGACTAGGACACATCTGTCTAACCAAAGTAGCTATATTATCAGAGTTGACTAGGACACATCTGTCTAACCAAAGTAGCTATATTATCAGAGTTGACTAGGACACATCTGTCTAACCAAAGTAGCTATATTATCAGAGTTGACTAGGACACATCTGTCTAACCACGGTATATATTATCAGAGTTGACTAATAATAATAATAAATAATAGTTATATAATAATTTCCTGGACATATTGCACAACTACACCTGTTGCTTTGCTATGTCAACTCGACCTTCTCTGCGTTCAACAATCCATCAACCACCTCCATCCCTGGTAAACACGTCTTAATAACACGTTAATAAACGCTTCTTAATAATGTCTAAATAACATGTTTAACCTGCTCTGTTTCTATAAGAGGAGATATACTGTGTAAACAAGCAGTAGGTTGTTGTGCACAGGCTGCAGCGTTCAAACAGAGATATTGGTATTTGAGGAACCTCCTTGGCACTGAAGTGATACATGAATGTACAATATCCTTCCATCTAGTGGATGTACCTGGTATACACATGCACATTGATCGGACTATGAAAATACTCCTAAGAATAAACACTGAGAGTCCCAGAATTCACTTAATACAGTACTGTATTTCAGTAGCTAAATGGAACCTTTTCCCTACTCTCACTCTCTCTCTCTCTCTCTCTCTCTCTCTCTCTCTCTCTCTCTCTCTCTCTCTCTCTCACTCTCTCTCTCTCTCTCTCTCTCTCTCTCTCTCTCTCTCTCTCTCTCTCTCTCTCTCTCTCTCTCTCTCTCTGTCTCTGTCTCTCTCTCTCTCTCTCTCTCTCTCTCTCACTCTCTCTCTCTCTCTCTCTCTCTCTCTCTCTCTCTCTCTCTCTCTCTGTCTCTCTCTCTCTCTCTCTCTCTCTCTCTCTCTCTCTCTCTCTCTCTCTCTCTCTCTCTCTCTCTCTCTCTCTCTCTCTCTCTCTCTCTCTCACTCTCTCCAAACCCAAACAACCAGATATTGAGGTGACTCATGGTCCAGTTCGTTCTTTATTTTTTTGGATTTAGTGCCAGATGACATTCCTCTCTTCCTCCCACCACTATTTCACACTCCCCCTCTCCATCATTCCCTCTCTCTCTCTCCCTCTCTCCATTTTCCCATCACCCCAAAGGGTCCTGGGAAAGCTGTGATATCATCAGCAGCCCCTCTCGGAACCACTCAGCAGCCAATGAGCATCTAGAGCCAGGACAGGCATTTCCTGCCCTAACTCATCCTATCTTTAAATATGTGACATCTAACTGTTATTAAGCTTGGCTTGGCTATAATATCCTACTCACAGTCTGTCTACAGGGATTACACAAGTATAAGATAATACATAGTCCTCTAACTTATTCATTAAGGATTTTTGAATTTTTTTGATGTATGTCTCTTTATGATAGGCCTAGAATTCCTCTTCTTCTTCTTCTTCTTCTTCTTCTTCTTCTTCTTCTTCTTCTTCTTCTTCTTCTTCTTCTTCTTCTTCTACTTCTTCTTCTTCTTCTTCTACTTCTTCTACTTCTTCTTCTTCTTCTTCTTCTACTTCTTCTTCTTCTTCTTCTTCTTCTTCTTCTACTTCTTCTTCTTCTTCTTCTACTACTTCTTCCTCTTCTTCTTCTTCTTCTACTTCTTCTTCTTCTTCTTCTTCTACTTCTTCTTCTTCTTCTTCTTCTTCTTCTTCTTCTTCTTCTTCTTCTTCTTCTTCTTCTTCTTCTTCTTCTTCTTCTTCTTCTTCTTCCATCTCTGAAGAGGATGATATGTTCAGTGACATAGCATCATGCCTTTATGTTCAGTGACATAGCATCATGCCTTTATGTTCAGTGACATAGCATCATGCCTTTATGTTCAGTGGCATAGCATCATGCCTTTATGTTCAGTGGCATAGCATCATGCCTTTATGGATGAGAACCATCTCTGAAAAGGATGATGTGTTCAGCAACATAGTGTCATGCCTACAGTGTCTCAGTGCTGTATTTAAAAACAAAAATCCCATCATAATTTGGTTGAAAAGATCCAAACAAGAGCCCATGGACACCCTCATCTCTCTTCTCTCCAATAGAAGTGATGCTCCATAAAGGGATGGACTTGGCACCTGGAAATAGCTCCAGCCCACTTGTCATTTAACGTCCATCAGGTATTTGAAAATGTGCGCATTACATTGGCAAAGCAGGCTGACGATTTAATTACACAGAATGTAATGTGACAAACGGTTTGGGAATTCAAAAACGTATTTTCTTTCCGACTTCTTCCTGGATTTGTTGCTTTGGGTGAATGTTTACTTTAGGACCTCATCCTTACCTGGTAATGATCACCTGACTACAGCTTATTACCTGCTGTAGAAAGGATTGCAAAGCATAAAGTTGGATATTGGAAACATTGTTCATCACATTTAAATTTGTTTCCATAAGCACCAATTAAAGTTAAAATCTGCAACATCTTCTTACATTTAAAATAAATCAAGCAATGGCAAAAATAAATCTATATCACAATTTTCTGCATACAGTAAATGTTTCATAATTCACCCACAGACATTACATGCATAGAAAGACTGGGGCACGGAGTATATAAAGGACCATTGTTTTATTTGATTAATGACATTTAAGAGTGATGATGGGGTAGATCCTCATTAAGGATCTCTGAGCACAGAAGGTCCTCTGGAGCGTAGTGGTCCTCTGGAGCGTAGTGGTCCTCTTGAAGAGTGGTGTGATGGGTCAGATCTGGAGCGTAGTGGTCCTCTTGAAGAGTGGTGTGATGGGTCAGATCTGGAGCGTAGTGGTCCTCTTGAAGAGTGGTGTGATGGGTCAGATCTGGAGCGTAGTGGTCCTCTTGAAGAGTGGTGTGATGGGTCAGATCTGGAGCGTAGTGGTCCTCTTGAAGAGTGGTGTGATGGGTCAGATCTGGAGCGTAGTGGTCCTCTTGAAGAGTGGTGTGATGGGTCAGATCTGGAGCGTTGTGGTCCTCTTGAAGAGTGGTGTGATGGGTCAGATCTGGAGCGTTGTGGTCCTCTTGAAGAGTGGTGTGATGGGTCAGATCTGGAGCGTAGTGGTCCTCTTGAAGAGTGGTGTGATGGGTCAGATTTGCAGTGAAGAGAATCAGCACATTACAATTATCAACTTTAAAGAAAGCCCAGCCAGAGCTTGGACTTGAACCCGATCATTACTTTAACTTTAAAAGAAACATTCCTGTAGAAACTTTGTGGACATTGGGCTAAATGTATTTCCATGGTACTAATTGAAGACGTTAGTGCAGTTATAGCTTAGAGATGTCTTCAAAAAAGAGCAGCTTGCTCATATACTTTGCGTCCTCCACCACGGCGGTCAGGGGCATATTTTAGGACTTTCCAGAGGGCCAGCAACACATCAACCTCCTTTCTGGCCCTAACCCTTTCTGGCCCTAACCCTTTCTGGCCCTAACCCTTTCTGGCCCTAACCCTTTCTGGCCCTAACCCTTTCTGGCCCTAACCCTTTCTGGCCCTAACCCTTTCTGGCCCTAACCCTTTCTGGCCCTAACCCTTTCTGGCCCTAACCCTTTCTGGCCCTAACCCTTTCTGGCCCTAACCCTTTCTGGCTCCTTTCTGGCCCTAACCCTTTCTGGCCCTAACCCTTTCTGGCCCTAACCCTTTACATGACACTTACTGTAAACATAAAAAGAGAAGAAAATAAATGAACGACTGGCATAATGTGGGCATTTAACACATGGTAAAATATCTTTAACAGTCAGAATCTACTAAAAATGTCTCATTGTCCATGTCAAATGTCTCAACTGCTCACATTTACTTACCAACTACAATGGAGCACACACGAGTGGTATCAAAGGCTCCATAATCCTAAAGACATTGTCTCTGACACATGTTTCCCCAATTGAGGACAGCTTGGCAGTCTTAAAGAAAGGAACAAATTAAAGTACGTGTAAAGATATGATATTTTTGAAAAGCAATTTATCTGTCATCATTCCTGCAACAAACATTGTTAGAAATGGGCAACTCTCTTCCTCTTTTCTGCAACTGAATGAGTGAGCAACAGAGAAAGGGGAGAAACTTGACTCACATGAAGGAGGTGTCTGTTTTAATCAGGACACATGAAGGAGGTGTCTGTTTTAATCAGGACACATGAAGGAGGTGTCTGTTTTAATCAGGACACATGAAGGAGGTGTCTGTTTTAATCAGGACACATGAAGGAGGTGTCTGTTTTAATCAGGACACATGAAGGAGGTGTCTGTTTTAATCAGGACACATGAAGGAGGTGTCTGTTTTAATCAGGACACATGAAGGAGGTGTCTGTTGAATCAGGACACAGTGGTTTTCACCTGGGAAAAAAAGGAGAGTTAAAATAGGATTTTATTTGCTTTACAAACTTACAGTGCATTCAGAAAGTATTCAAACCCCTTCCCTTTTTCCACATTTTGTTACGTTACAGCCTTATTCTAAAATGGATTAAATTCATTTTTTTGCCTCATCAATCTACACACAGTACCCCATAATGACAAAGCGAAAACAGGTTTGTAGAAAAGTTTTGCAAAAATATTTTTAAAAAAAAACAGATATACCTTATATACATAGGTATTCAGACCCTTTGCTATGAGACTCAAAATTGAGCTCAGGTGCTTCCTGTTTCCATTCATCATCCTTGAGATGTTTCTACAACTTGATTGGAGTCCACCTGCGGTAAAATTCAATTGATTGGACATGATTGGGAAAGGCACACACCTGTCTATATAAGGTCCTACAGTTGACAGTGCATGTCAGAGCAAAAACCAAGCCATGAGGTCGAAGGAATTGTCCGTAGAGCTCAAAGACAGGATTGTGTCGAGGCACAGATCTGGGGAATGGTATCAAAAAGATTTCTGCAGCATTGAAGGTCCCCAAGAACACAGTGGCCTCCATCATTCATAAATGGAAGAAGTTTGGAACCACCAAGACTCTTCCTAGAGCTGGCCGTCTGGCCAAAATGAGCAATCGGGGGAGAAGGGCCTTGGTCAGGGAGGTGACCAAGAACCTGATGGTCGCTCTGACAGAGCTCCAGAGTTGTTCTGTGGAGATGGGAGAACCTTCCAGAAGGACAACCATCTCTGCAGCACTCCACCAATCAGGCCTTTATGGTAGAGTGGCCAGACGGAAGCCACTCATCAGTAAAAGGCACATGACAGCCCGCTTGAAGTTTGCCAAAAGGCACCTAAATGACTCTCAGACCATGAGAAACAAGATTCCCTGTTCTGATGAAACCAAGATTTAACTCTTTGGCCTGAATGCCAAGCGTCATGTCTGGAGGAAACCTGGCACCATCCCTACGGTGAAGCATGGTGGTGGCAGCATCATGCTGTGGGGATGTTTTTCAGCGGCAGGGACTCAGAGACTAGTCAGGATCGAGGGAAAGATGAACGGAGCAAAGTACAGAGAGATCCTTGATGAAAACCTGCTCCAGAGCGTTCAGGACCTCAGACTGGGGCGAAGGTTCACCTTCCAACAGGACAATGACCCTAAGCACACAGCCAAGACAACGCAGGAGTGGCTTCGGGACAAGTCTCTGAATGTCCTTGAGTGGCCCGGCCAGAGCCCGGACTTGAACCCGATCAAACATCTCTGGAGAGACCTGGAAATAGCTGTGCAGCGACGCTCCCCATACAACCTGACAGAGCTTGAGAGGATCTGCAGAGAAGAATGGGAGAAACTCCCCAAAAACAATCGAGGCTGTAATCGCTGCCAAAGGTGCTTCAACAAAGTGCTGAGTAAAGGGTCCGAATACTTATGTAAATGTGATATTTAAGTTTTTTATTCATAGTACATTTGCAAAAATGTCTAAAAACCTGTTTTTGCTTAGTCATTATGGGGTATTGTGGGTAGATTGATGGGGGGGGGGGGTGGGGGACGACGACAATGTAATATATTTTAGATTAAGGCTGTAACGTAACAAAATGTGGAAAAAGTCAAGGGGTCTAAATACTTTCCGAATGCACTGTATATTATTAGAAGCGGTGCTATTTCAATTGGATCTACTTACGCTAAGGTCAGGCAGTTATGGGCTGCTGAATAGCATCTCCTGGGGAATCCAGTCTCAGTGATGCAGAGAAAAAACTTCAATGATCATCAGCATAGCTAGTACAAACCCAGCTCCTACCCAGTAGGAATAAATACACATTGAAGATCAGAGTATCAAATAGGAAAATAAGAACATTCTGCACAAAACTTACTGTCAATGACTATGGATTTAAGGAGGGGTGGCTCTCTCCTTTCCATGGGATTTAATGTGGCAGAATAGGTCTGGTAACTGAGACAGCCAAGCACTGCTGTAGAGGCCATGCATCAGGTTATTTACAGTAAAGAGAGACGAACCATGATTTGACACACAGCTCTACATTTCGATGAAACATGGTGAAGCCCCAAAATGGTCTACCCTGGAAGCCTGTGTTTCAGACATAAGGAAGTGGATGGCGGCAAATGTTTTACTTTCAAACTCGGACAAAACAGAGATGCTAGTTCTAGGTCCCAAGAAACAAAGAGATCTGCTGTTGGATCTGACAATTAATCTTGATGGTTGTAGAGTCGTCTAAAAAAAAACTGTTAAGGACCTCGGTGTTACTCTGGACCCTGATCTCTCTTTTGACGAACATATCAAGAATATTTCAAGGACAGCTTTTTTCAAGGACATCTTCATAACATTGCAAAAATCTGAAACTTGTTGTCCAAAAATGATGCAGAAAAGCTAATCCATGCTTTTGTCACTTCTAGATTAGACTACTGCAATGCTCTACTCTCCGGCTTCCCGGATAAAGCACAAAATAAACGTCAGTTAGTGCTAAACACGGCTGCTAGAATCTTGACTAGAACCAAAAAATGTGATCATATTACCCCACTGCTAGCCTCTCTACACTGGCTTCCTGTTAAGGCTAGGGCTGATTTCAAGGTTTTACTGTTAACCTACAAAGCATTACATGGGCTTGCTCCTACCTATCTCTCTGATTTGGTCCTGCCGTACATGCCAACATGTACGCTACGGTCACAAGACGCAGGCCTCCTTATTGTCCCTAGAATTTCTAAGCAAACAGCTGGAGGCAGAGCTTTCTCCTATAGAGCTCAATTTTTATGGAATGGTCTGCCTATCCATGTGAGAGACGCAGACTCGGTCTCGACCTTTAAGTCTTTACTGAGGACTCATCTCTTCAGTAGGTCCTATGATTGAGTGTAGTCTGGCCCAGTGGTGTGAAGGTGAACGGAAAGGCACTGGAGCGACAAACCGCCCTTGCTGTCTCTGCCTGGCCGGTTCCTGTCTCTCCATTGGGATTCTCTGCCTCTGACCCCATTACGGGGGCTGAGTCACTGGCTTACTGGTGCTTTCCATGCCGTCCCTAAGAGGGGTTGAGTGGGTTGAGTCACAGACATGATCTTCCTGTCCAGTTTGTCGCCCCCACGGGCTCGTGCAGTGGAGGAGATATTCGTGGGCTATACTCAGCCTTGTCTCAGGGTAGTAGGTTGGTGGTCTGTTGATATCCTTCTGGTGGTGTGGGGGCTGTGCTTTGGCAAAGTGGGTGGGGTTATATCCTGCCTGGTTGGCCCTGTCCAGGGGGTATTGTGGGACGGGGCCACAGTGTCGCCTGACCCCCCCCCGTCCCCCGTCCCCCCCGTCTCAGCCTCCAGTATCTATGCTGCAATAGTCTATGTGCCGGGGGGCTAGGGTCAGTCTGTTATATCTGGTGTTATTCTCCTGTCTTATCTGGTGTCCTGTGTGAATTTAAGTACGCTCCCTCTAATTCTCTCTCTCTCCCTCCCCTCCCAGAGGACCTGAGCTCTAGGACCATGCCTCAGGACTACCTGGCCTGATGACTCCTGGCTGTCCCCAGTCCACCTGGTCGTGCTGCTGCTCCAGTTTCAACTCTTCTGCCTGCGGCTATGGAACCCTGACCGGACGTGCTACCTTGTCCCAGACCTGCTGTTTTCACCTCTCTCTCTCTACCGCACCTGCTATTTCAACCTCTAAATGCCCGGCTATGAAAAGCCAAGTGACATTTACTCCTGATGTACTGACCTGTTGCAACCTCTACAACCACTGTGATTATTATTTGACCCTGCTGGTCATCTATGAACGTTTGAACATCTTGGAGAACAATCTGGCCTTAATGGCCATGTACTGTTATAATCTCCACCCGGCACAGCCAGAAGAGGACTGGCCACCCCTCAGAGCCTGGTTCCTCTCTAGGTTTCTTCCTAGGTTTCTGCCTTTCTAGAGAGTTTTTCCTAGCCACCGTGCTTCTACATCTGCATTGCTGCTGTTTGGGGTTTTAGGCTGGGTTTCTGTATAGCACTTTGTGACATCTGCTGATGTAAAAAGGGCTTTATAAATACATGTGATTGATTGAGTAGCCCTGCCTGTGACTTAAAACCACCCTTGGCCAAAGACTAAATATATTTTTGGGTCCAATAGTTCACACGTTTGGTTCCGGAGCGTTACCAGTAATGGCTACTGAAGCCACTCTGTAATGCCCATATCAGGAGCAGATTCAGACTACAGCTGTAATGCCCATATCAGGAGCAGATTCAGACTACAGCTGTAATGCCCATATCAGGAGCAGATTCAGACTACAGCTGTAATGCCCATATCAGGAGCAGATTCAGACTACAGCTGTAATGCCCATATCAGGAGCAGATTCAGACTACAGCTGTAGCTGGGGAAATATGGCAGCCATTAGGTTGGAATAGTTCACAATTGCTGTGGACAAGCTGTGTTTCAGTCAGAACTATGCCTGGCACACAGTGTTTGACTTTCAACCTGTTTCATGAACAATGGTATGACACACTAGATTTTCTAATTCCAGCTGAAGATGTTCTGCAAATGGAACAAATTAAATGCCATGACACAGTTTAGTATACAACCAAATCAGTGGCCTTGTGGTTAGAGCCCTGAGATTGGAAGGTTGGTAGTTCGATTTCCAGCCGAGTCATACCAAAGAAAGTAAAAATGGGACCTGATACGTCTCTGCTTGGAGCAGAGCATTAAGGAGATCGATTGGGGGGCAAAGCCCTCCGACAGACTAGTGTCCGGTCCACTTGTAGAATCCAGCAGTCCACT
Organism: Coregonus lavaretus; assembly: GCF_964263955.1. Classification (NCBI taxonomy): domain Eukaryota; kingdom Metazoa; phylum Chordata; class Actinopteri; order Salmoniformes; family Salmonidae; genus Coregonus; species Coregonus lavaretus. The sequence goes on along the minus strand of NC_140019.1, from coordinate 39,573,552 downwards.
ACAGGAGCTAAGCTCCTACGAGCTGTTCCATCATGCAATGCTACTTGTTTAGACTGTTGATCTGAGGCAGTATCAGGTGAAGATCATCATTCAAAATAATAATTATTGGGTCAGTGCAGCCAAACATAACAACAGACAATATACACAATATCCAAAAGAGATTAGTTAAAAAGCCCTGGAACTAACCAGCCTGACCTGTATTCAAGTGTGTGATTTGAAAAAATAAAAAAATATTTAACCTTTGTTTAACCAGGTAAGCCAGTTGAGAACAAGTTCTCATTTACAACTGCGACCTGGCCAAGATAAAGCAAAGCATTGCGATTAAAAACAACAACACAGAGTTACATATGGGGGTAAAACAAAACATAAAGTAAAAAATACAACAGAAAAGATATATACAGTGTGTGCGAATGTAGTAAATTATGGAGGTAAGGCAATAAATAGGCCATAGTGCAAAATAATGTTACAATTTCGTATTAGATCAACCAATGGCAGCCATGTTAGGAGATGTACATAAAATAAAGTATATCATCTAGCCTAATTGGGGTCAAAGGCATTTTGGCGCCCCCAAATGCCTCTTTTCGGGTTACATGAATCTACCTCTGTGCCACATTTGGTGTGTTTATCTCAAAAAAGGCAACTAACATTACATTACCAACAGTGGTCGTTGTGTAAGATGCCATGGCCCCCAGGGGACAAATCTGTGGTGACGCCATATCTGATACTTTTCAGGGTCCATAAATCTAAATCTGTGTCAGATTTGGTGATTTTATCACAAAATGCACAATTGTTTTGCTTAGCTGCCCCGCTAGCTCACATGATGACCTGATAACCAAGTTTGGCCTGTGAGAACAGTTACCACAGCCTGGCTATATCGTAAAAACGAATTAAAACAAAAATTAAGGTTAGTATTAGGCATAATGTTAGCAGTGTGGTTAAGATTTTAAGAATATAATTGTAGAAATAGGCGGGGTTTATGACTTTATGGCTGTGGTAACAACTGGCATCTTCATTAGTGGAACAGCTCAGCTGTCACGCCCTGACTCAGGGGACTCGTATATGTTGAGTCAGGGTGTGTAGTTTCTATGTTGTGTATTTCTATGTTGTAGTTCTAGTATGTCTAGATCTATGTTGGCCGGTGTGGTTCCCAATCAGAGGCAGCTGTCGCTCGTTGTCTCTGATTGGGGATCATACTTAGGCAGCCTATTGGCACTAGTGGGTTGTGGGATCTTGTTCCGTGTGAGGTATGTTGTTTGTGTCTACCTTGGACTTCACGTTTCGTTTAGTTTGTTGTTTTGTCGTTGTGTTTATTCGGTTCACATAAACATGTATGCATATCACGCTGCGCCTTGGTCTGACCCGTTCATCAACGATCGTGACATCAGCCCAACATCTGAGACCAAGACAACTGGCATCTTCATTAGTGGAACAGTTCAGCCCAACATCTGAGACCAAGACAACTGGCATCTTCATTAGTGGAACAGTTCAGCCAAACATCAAAGACCAAGACAACTGGCATCTTCATTAGGGGAACAGTTCAGCCCAACATCTGAGACCAAGACAACTGGCATCTTCATTAGTGGAACAGTTCAGCCAAACATCAAAGACCAAGACAACTGGCATCTTCATTAGGGGAACAGTTCAGCCCAACATCTGAGACCAAGGCAACTGGCATCTTCATTAGTGGAACAGTTTGGCCCAACATCTGAGACCAGGACAACTGGCATCTTCATTAGTGGAACAGTTTGGCCCAACATCTGAGACCAAGACAACTGGCATCTTCATTAGTGGAACAGTTCAGCCAAACATCAAAGACCAAGACAACTGGCATCTTCATTAGGGGAACAGTTCAGCCCAACATCTGAGACCAAGGCAACTGGCATCTTCATTAGTGGAACAGTTCAGCCCAACATTTGAGACCAAGACAACTGGCATCTTCATTAGGGGAACAGTTCAGCCAAACATCAAAGACCAAACAACTGGCATCTTCATTAGTGGAACAGTTCGGCCCAACATCTGAGACCAAGACAACTGGCATCTTCATTAGTGGATTCAGAGGGTAAAGGTTGTAAGTTAGATTTACATTTTTTAACTCACTGCATTATCTATCATGCATGAGCTCTGCTATTTCTACCGAAACAGAGCCCTTAAAGGTGTAATACTTTTTGGTTGGTTTTACCAAATCCTAGCCATTTTGAGCACAAAGGGTCTTTAAAAAAAATAACATACTTTTTATTTTGAAGGATGCTTGGTACACCCAAGGATGACGCCACCGTCCTTCTACTGGTTTCCTTGAGGAACGCCTCAGGAGCCTGAGGAAGCGGCGTCGGAGACCAGGACGGCTCAACTCTATAGCTGCAGCTGCCAAAGATGACATACACACACACACACACACACACACACACACACACAGAGAGAGATATTGATAGGGGCAGATATTAACAGGGGCAGATATTACTAGACAGACAAGATTGTCTGTATTTGTTGTTACTGAGAGCTTTAATTGATTCTAATAGACGTATAATGATATTAAGCCACATGTTCATTTGATGGTTTCCTAGATGTTCTACAGTTGCAACTTCATTGATATACAGTACCAGTCAAAAGTTTGGACTCACCTACTCATTCAAGGGTTTTTCTTTATTTTTTAACATTTTCTACATTGTAGAATAATAGTGAAGACATCAAAACTATGAAATGACACATATGGAATCATGTAGTAACCAAAAAAGTCTGATGCAGCACTCCATCACTCTCCTTCTTGGTCAAATAGCCCTTACACAGCCTGGAGGTGTGTTGGGTCATTGTCCTGTTGAAAAACAAATTATGGTCCCACTAAGCGCAAACCAGATGGGATGGCGTATCGCTGCAGAATGTGATGTGGATTTTTACATTGATGTAATAATAATAATAATATGCCATTTAGCAGACGCTTTTATCCAAAGCGACTTACAGTCATGCGTGCATACATTTTTGTGTATGGGTGGTCCCGGGGATCGAACCCACTACCTTGGCGTAGGATATGGATATGGATTTTTTAGATTGGTACATCGCTGTTGCTAGGCAAGAACTTAATTAGTTCCTCTCACTAGGTTTGTGTGTGTGTGTGTGTAAAATGGGCATCAGACCTGTCACCGGGTCAAATTCTACAGTTGTCTTAATCTTATCTGTGACTGCAACCAGACTGTGACCCTGTGGCTCTCCTTGGGCAGATCCCTGGAACAAGCCGGGGTTGAACAGAGTTCAGGCTAAACCCTTTGTCTCTCCTTGGGGCGTCTTCTTCATTAATTATATGACTCAGTGGGAGAGAGGGGTTGGGCTTGGGTATGTTTGAGAGATTGATTGTGGACCTGCCATGTCCACAATCAATCTCAAGGTCAAGCCAGGGTGAGCCGGGGTAGAACAGAGTTCAAACTGAACATGATTATTTTTGCATGACAAAGCGTGGTTGGTCACACCACCATTGTTTCCAAACTGAATGCATAGAAGGAGAAGAAGTCAGATTTCGGCACTATCCTAAACTAGGGAAGTGGGCGGAGCGGTCGAGAGGTGGAAACTGGAGACAGTGGTGGTGGAACCAAAGAGGGAGGGGTTAAGCTAAAATGTATGTAAACTGGGAGGTGGAAAATCAGATGCTCTGCAGACCACCTCGGCTTTATCTAATCGAAATAAAGTCTATCTTAATTCTACAAAAACTTTGGAAATACTTATTTGATCAGTATAAGGACGAATTTTCCACATCAAATGCTGTGGTAGCCATGTTGGTTAAGTGTGCCTTGAATTCTAAATAAATCACAGACAGTGTCACCAGCAAAGCACCATAACACCACCTCCTCCATGCTTCACGGTGGGAACTACACATGCGGAGATCATCCATTCACCAACACCTTGGACTCCAGACCAAAGGACAAATTTCCACCGGTCTAATGTCCATTACTCGTGTTTCTTAGCCCAAGCAGGTCTCTTCTTATTATTGGTTTCTTTTAAATCAAATTAAATCAAATGAATTTTGTGTAGACCTTACAGTGAAATGTTTACTTACAAGCCCTTATCCAACAATATAGTTTTAAGAAAGAATACAAAAGAAAACAACACAAAAAAACACAATATAAAATAATACGAAATAAAAGTAACAAATAATTAAAGAGCAGCAGTAAAAATAGTGAGGCTTTATACAGGGGGTACCGGTACCGAGTCAATGTGTGGGGGCACCGGTTAGTCGAGGTAATTGGGGTAATATGTACATGTAGGTAGAGTTATTAAAGTGACTATGCATAGATAATAAACAGAGTAGCAGCAGCGTAAAAGAGGTGTGGGGGGGGGGGGGGGCAATGCAAATAGTCCGGGTAGCCATTTGATTAGATGTTCAGGAGTCTTATGTCTTGGGGGTAGAAGCTGTTTAGAAGCCTTTTGGACCTAGACTTGGTGCTCCGGTACCGCTTGCCGTGCGGTAGCAGAGAGAACAGTCTATGACTAGGGTGGCTGGAGTCTTTGACAATTTCTAGGGCCTTCCTCTGACTCCGCCTGGTATAGAGGTCCTGGATGGCAGGAAGCTTGGCCCCAGTGATGTACTGGGCCGTACGCACTACCCTCTGTAGTGCCTTGCGGTCGGAGGCCAAGCAGTTGCCTTACCAGGCAGTGATGCATCCAGTAACAAATAAAGAATAACCCTTGAATGAGCAGGTGTGTTCAAACTTTTGACTGTTAGTGTACACAACTCACTATATTTAGGGAAAGATGTATTTCCCTAGTGAAATGTTACTTGACATTAAATACTTTTAGCCCATAACAGAGTCAGATATGTCCCCTAAAGGAGACAGCCATCGAGAGGGCAAAGTGGATACGTGAAAACGGGTCCAAGACAACGGAGGAAATCTCCAATCACAGATGCTGTGTACTCCAGGCATGGTGGCTCATAGTAAGCACCCCAGCAACAGGGTTAAAGTCGAATCAGTTTCCGTACATGATCTAAAGTCTACTCATCAGGGTTTGGGTCAATTCCATTTAGATTCCAGTCAATTCAGAATGTAAACCCAATTCCAAATGGTCCTCATTGAAAAGCGCTGAAGAGAATTTGAATTTTAGTGTCCTGAATTGTCTGGAATTGGAATGGACCCCAACCCTGACACTCATACCTGTCAGTAGGCAGAATTCAATGTATGATTTAATTATAACTTCTATAGTCTCATTGATCTACAAAATGATATCCATTAAGGCTCCTTTTTCAATCTGATCTAAAGGATAAACTAATTCATACATTTGTTTGTCTCTACCCATTCTCCAGAGTGCTCCAGAGTTTGATTCACTCGACTTTGGATGTTCAACAAAGCTGACCTGAGAAGATACTACATGCGGAGAACCTGCTGTCAGAGCGGGAGGCAGACGTGATCACTGCTGCAAACATATTGAAATAAAAGTACCATCTCAAATGTTCATCCACTTTTATCCATTTTGACTCTCCACTAAACCTTGTTATGACTTTCTACCCCAGATCAAAAAAAAAAAAAGGTGACTTGGCCCGATGTTGCCGCCAATGCCACTCCCACCACCAATGTACCGAGTCGGGAGGAAGAATGTACGCTCAACAATCCTAGAGGCCAGAAAGTCATTCGATGACTTGCAGCCTGTAAGTATAGATGTGAAATATTAAGTATGTCTTAAACTGTAAACCACAGACAACGTGGCAAAGACTCAACACCATGCAGATGAACATCCTGCACACAGCGTTAGACTTCTGAGTATATCATGTTCTGAACAATAGGAAAGGTCACATTGTGTGTCTGCACATGGGGATCACTGTGGCTGATGGTTACTGGTCCAACATGTTATAAGCATATTCTCTAACAGACAGGGGAGCCCTGTGGCTGATGGTTACTGGTCCAACATGTTATAAGCATATTCTCTAATAGACAGGGGAGCCCTGTGGCTGATGGTTACTGGTCCAACATGTTATAAGCATATTCTCTAACAGACAGGGGAGCCCTGTGGCTGATGGTTACTGGTCCAACATGTTATAAGCATATTCTCTAATAGACAGGGGAGCCCTGTGGCTGATGGTTACTGGTCCAACATGTTATAAGCATATTCTCTAATAGACAGGGGAGCCCTGTGGCTGATGGTTACTGGTCCAACATGTTATAAGCATATTCTCTAATAGACAGGGGATCCCTGTGGCTGATGGTTACTGGTCCAACATGTTATAAGCATATTCTCTAATAGAATGGGGAGCCCTGGTCCAACATGTTATAAGCATATTCTCTAATAGACAGGGGAGCCCTGTGGCTGATGGTTACTGGTCCAACATGTTATAAGCATATTCTCTAATAGACAGGGGAGCCCTGTGGCTGATGGTTACTGGTCCAACATGTTATAAGCATATTCTCTAACAGACAGGGGAGCCCTGTGGCTGATGGTTACTGGTCCAACATGTTATAAGCATATTCTCTAACAGACAGGGGAGCCCTGTGGCTGATGGTTACTGGTCCAACATGTTATAAGCATATTCTCTAATAGACAGGGGATCCCTGTGGCTGATGGTTACTGGTCCAACATGTTATAAGCATATTCTCTAATAGACAGGGGAGCCCTGTGGCTGATGGTTACTGGTCCAACATGTTATAAGCATATTCTCTAATAGACAGGGGATCCCTGTGGCTGATGGTTACTGGTCCAACATGTTATAAGCATATTCTCTAATAGAATGGGGAGCCCTGGTCCAACATGTTATAAGCATATTCTCTAATAGACAGGGGAGCCCTGTGGCTGATGGTTACTGGTCCAACATGTTATAAGCATTTTCTCTAATAGACAGGGGAGCCCTGTGGCTGATGGTTACTGGTCCAACATGTTATAAGCATATTCTCTAATAGACAGGGGAGCCCTGTGGCTGATGGTTACTGGTCCAACATGTTATAAGCATATTCTCTAATAGACAGGGGAGCCCTGTGGCTGATGGTTACTGGTCCAACATGTTATAAGCATATTCTCTAATAGACAGGTCCAACATGTTATAAGCATATTCTCTAATAGACAGGGGGGCCCTGTGGCTGATGGTTACTGGTCCAACATGTTATAAGCATATTCTCTAATAGACAGGGGAGCCCTGTGGCTGATGGTTACTGGTCCAACATGTTATAAGCATATTCTCTAATAGACAGGGGAGCCCTGTGGCTGATGGTTACTGGTCCAACATGTTATAAGCATATTCTCTAACAGACAGGGGAGCCCTGTGGCTGATGGTTACTGGTCCAACATGTTATAAGCATATTCTCTAATAGACAGGGGAGCCCTGTGTCTGATGGTTACTGGTCCAACATGTTATAAGCATATTATCTAATAGACAGGGGAGCCCTGTGGCTGATGGTTACTGGTCCAACATGTTATAAGCATATTCTCTAACAGACAGGGGAGCCCTGTGTCTGATGGTTACTGGTCCAACATGTTATAAGCATATTCTCTAATAGACAGGGGAGCCCTGTGGCTGATGGTTACTGGTCCAACATGTTATAAGCATATTCTCTAATAGACAGGGGAGCCCTGTGTCTGATGGTTACTGGTCCAACATGTTATAAGCATATTCTCTAATAGACAGGGGAGCCCTGTGGCTGATGGTTACTGGTCCAACATGTTATAAGCATATTCTCTAATAGACAGGGGAGCCCTGTGGCTGATGGTTACTGGTCCAACATGTTATAAGCATATTCTCTAATAGACAGGGGAGCCCTGTGGCTGATGGTTACTGGTCCAACATGTTATAAGCATATTCTCTAATAGACAGGGGAGCCCTGTGGCTGATGGTTACTGGTCCAACATGTTATAAGCATATTCTCTAATAGACAGGGGAGCCCTGTGGCTGATGGTTACTGGTCCAACATGTTATAAGCATATTCTCTAATAGACAGGGGAGCCCTGTGGCTGATGGTTACTGGTCCAACATGTTATAAGCATATTCTCTAATAGACAGGGGATCCCTGTGTCTGATGGTTACTGGTCCAACATGTTATAAGCATATTCTCTAATAGACAGGGGAGCCCTGTGGCTGATGGTTACTGGTCCAACATGTTATAAGCATATTCTCTAATAGACAGGGGAGCCCTGTGGCTGATGGTTACTGGTCCAACATGTTATAAGCATATTCTCTAATAGACAGGGGATCCCTGTGTCTGATGGTTACTGGTCCAACATGTTATAAGCATATTCTCTAATAGACAGGGGAGCCCTGTGGCTGATGGTTACTGGTCCAACATGTTATAAGCATATTCTCTAATAGACAGGCCAGAACTGTCACGATCGTTTAAAGATTGGTCGAACCAAGGCGCAGCGTGATAAGCGTACATCTTTATTTAGTACTGAACACGAGCAAAAACAACAAACAAACTAAACGTGAAGTCCTAGGTTACACAAAACAAACCTTAACGGAACAAGATCCCACCCCGACTAGTGCCAAACAGGCTGCCTAAGTATGGCCCCAATCAGAGACAACGAGATACAGCTGCCTCTGATTGGGAACCACCCTGGTCAACATAGATCTAGACCATCTAGCACATCAACATAGAAAATACAACACAGAAACTACACACCCTGGCTCAACATTTCAGAGTCCCCAGAGCCAGGGTGTGACAAGAACCAACATTTTATAAGCATATTCTCTAAGACAGGTCCAACATTTTTATAAGCATATTCTCTAATAGACAGGTCAGAACCAACATTTTATAAGCATATTCTCTAATAGACAGGTCCAACATTTTATAAGCATATTCTCTAACAGACAGGTCCAACATTTTATAAGCATATTCTCTAACAGACAGGTCAGAACCAACATTTAGTCTTTATGTAAAGTTTCTACAGATAGCCAGTATTGGGGCTGTAATGTATTGGTATCCGACCTGGGTCAAATGCATCATATATTGGAACTGTGCTTGATTTGATTTGCCTGATACAATAAAATTGTAAATTAGCAAACCCCAAACTAAAATCAAGCTCACCCCAAGCACTTTAAAGTATTTGACATATGTACGGGCGGCAGGTAGCTTAGTGGTTAAGAGCGTTGTGCAAGTAACCGAAAGGTCGCTGGTTCTAATCCCCGAGCCTACTAGGTGAAAAATCTGTCTGTGGCCTTGAGCAAGGCACTTAACCCTAATTGTTCATGTAAGTTGCTCTGGATAAGAGTGTGGTTTAAAGTATTTGACATATGTATTTGACCCTGGTCTGGTGTGTATTTTCAATGTAGCCTTGACTACTAGACAGATAGACATGTAGCATATCAGACTGGTCCCAGGGTGAATTATGTACCATTTAATATACAGTCTGACATATTTAATTTCACTTCATCTCTAATGCCATGGCTCAGATTAATCTTGGCCACCCATTCAGTAGTCAAGTGACTTGACTCTGGGTGGTTAAGTCAAGTGTCAGATTTCACACAATGTCATGTGATGTTTTTAATAAAGTTATTTCCCTTTGATAATCTGAAGTTATTAAGTATAAATCATCTATCTGATCATATTGCAGTGAGCCAGAATACGTGCTGTGCTACATGCGTAGAGGAGAGGGATCTCAATTGCCATAGGTAGAAAACAAATAGTTCTAAAAGCAGTAGCTCTGTTTCAACGCTAGGGGGCGCTCACACGCCATGTCTACCAGCAGGAGAGAGAGACAGGACTCAGGAAGAAAGTTTACTGTGTTCTTGAACTCTGGTCTTGGAGAGCTACAGGCTTTAGCTCTAGCCCAGCACTAACCCACCCGATTTAACTAATTAATTACTCACCAAGACCTTGATTAGTAGAAGCAAGTGTGTTTGTGCTGGATGGGAACAAAAGCCTGCACACCCTGTAGAACCAAGATTAGAAGTGCATTGCCTTGTAGAAGTGAACTACACCACTAGGTTGATTCCCAAATGGCTAGGGAATAGGTTGCCGTTTGGGACACAACCCCTACACTCTCTGACAGAACAACAGTTGGAACAACAAGTTGTTGGTGATATGCTTCCCACAACTGTATAAGACGTCACTTGTTTTTGAAGAGATATTGTCAGTGTCTTGGCTGCAGAATTTTCAAACATCGTGGCATTTTTAATTCCTGTAAAATGTAGCTAATGTGGTATTATCAAATCCTTCCTGGCTAGCCTACCCAGCAAACCAAAATTGGTTCTGTGAAAGTTCCCAGAACAATGTTCTCATAACACAAACTAACCAGTCGTGCTGATTATAGAATGTTTGCATAAAACATTTGCCTGGTGAATGCAAGAACATTCCTAGAACACATTTAATCTGTTCTTTAAAGGTTCCCAGATTGTTTCATTAGGTTGTGGGAACAGTCTGGTGAGAACATTGTGGGGACATCACAGAAGATATGTTCCCAAAACACAAAAACTGTCCAGTTCTGCTGATGATTCCACAATGTTTATTTTAGGGTGCAAAAAAACATTAACCTGATGTTACAAGAATGTTTCATTAGGTTGTAACGTTCACCCTGATTCACAGCAATCAAAAGCTACATAAAACAGGTTCAAACGATAGGAAACTGAAAATAACCAGAATAACTGAAAGCTTTTGTATTTCTTTGCATGAAATTGGAACAAAATAATCACACATAAATAGTTTAGTGCAAAAGTTCAGGCAAAGACAAAAACAAAAAAAAAACGTAATTTTCACAATGACCCAAATCTATGACTCCATGACTAAAACACCCAATAATTCATAATACCAAGTCCCGCTCTGTACACAACTCAGTCCAGTAGAAATATGATCCGTCTGTGACATGGTGGCAAGAGCTCAAACCAAAACCCCCAATTCTTCATTACTTCCTTCAAATCTCCGTATCTCCCTTCTATGGGAAGAACAGCCGTTATTCAGTATCCGTCTCACCGGGCCATAATAATATAATATCCCATTTAGCAGACGCTTTTATCCAAAGCCACTTACAGTCATGCGTGCATACATTTAATTTTTTTGTGAATGGGTGGTCCCGGAACCCACTACCTTGGCGTTACAAGCGCCGTGCTCTACCAGCTGAGCTACAGAGGACCACCCTGAGATCATCCTCTGAGGATCATCTTCTGAGATCTTCATCTTCTGAGATCATCTTCTGAGATATCAGTCTTCACTGCCCCTCTCAAACAGCCGGCCACCCGTAGGTTGCAGGTATTCAGTGTCCGTCTCACCGGGTCATCCTCTGAGATATCTGGCTTCCATTTGAGATAGAGAAGCCTATAATCATCGGCGAAATCACGGAGGCACTAGGTAGGCTCTTGGACCCAGAGGTACGCAGCATATAAAGAGGATGGGTGAAGTTATGGTGAATGACCCATTTACCAGTATTTCCCTGGGTTAGTTATGTCTAAGGCAAAAAAGGAAGTGTGAAATTCCTGAATTACCATACTGCCGTGGCTATATACTAAAAAACGAAGACTTAAGAGAGCTTCCCTGGTGACGCAGAGGATAGACGACATGGCTTGGGAACCAAACGTTGCAGGTTCAAACCCCACATTGTCAACATGTGAAGTATAAAACAAAGATGGTTGTGTTTGTCTGATCAAATGTCCTGTGAATGAATTTCAAATGCTGTGTCTCTATATCACCTTGTAGTGGACCCTACAATACAGTCCTCAAATGTGAATTGCCATTAAATATGAAGAGAAACTTAATCTGCTTTAAGGAGCTACACATTTGCATGCTGAGAATGTTGTGGTAATATTTAGTACACCTTAAATGTAATATTTTCTAAATGTACTTGAAATGTTCTGAGGACGTCCAAGACAATTAAGGGAATATCCTGTGCAACCTAACTTAAACATTAATGTCATCAGATCTGAGCATATTTTCTGTTTTCTGTTTTGGGAACCTATCTCTTGTAATGTTCCACAACCTAATTAAATGTTCTGGGAACATTTACATTTTACATTTTAGTCATTTAGCAGACGCTCTTATCCAGAGCGACTTACATTATCTTTTTAATTTAAAAAAAAAAAATTATACTGGCCCCCCGTGGGAATCTTTAAAGAAGCCAGAAAGGCTGCTCTGTTAACATTTCTGCAACATCAAATGAATGTTTTTGCACAACTGGCCATTTTAGTGTTTTGGTAACCTATCCCTTGTCATATCGCCACAATGTTCCCACAACCTAAAGAACCATTCTGGTAACCTTTAAAGAACAGATTAAATGTGAACCTTGTTGCAACATCAGGTGAATGTTTTTGCACCCTAAATGAAACATTGTAGAATCATCTGCACAAGTGGACAGTTTTTGTTTTTTGGGAACTTTGTTCCCACCAGACATTGTTCCCACCAGACTGTTCCCAAAACCTAATGAAACATTCTGGGAACCTTTAAAGAACAGACAAAATGTGTTCTGGGAACGTTCTTGCAACATAAGGTGAATCATTTATACAAACATTGTATAATCATTACAACTGGACAGATTTTGTGTTATTTACATTTACATTTACATCATTTAGCAGACGATCTTATCCAGAGCGACTTACAAATTGGTGCATTCAACTTATGATAGCCAGTGGGAAAACCACTTTTTTATCTTTTTTTTATGGTGGGTGGGGGAAGAAGGATTACTTTATCCTATCCCAGGTATTCCTTAAAGAGGTGGGGTTTCAAGTGTCTCCGGAAGGTGGTGAGTGACTCCGCTGTCCTGGCGTCATGAGGGAGCTTGTTCCACCATTGGGGTGCCAGAGCAGCGAACAGTTTTGACTGGGCTGAGCGGGAACTGTGCTTCCGCAGAGGTAGGGGGGCCAGCAGGCCAGAGGTGGATGAACGCAATGCCCTCGTTTGGGTGTAGGGACTGATCAGAGCCTGAAGGTGCGGAGGTGCCGTTCCCCTCACAGCTCCGTAGGCAAGCACCATGGTCTTGTAGCAGATGCGAGCTTCAACTGGAAGCCAGTGGAGTGTGCGGAGGAGCGGGGTGACGTGAGAACATTCAAATCTAATGTTATTTGTCACATTCTTCGTAAACAACAGGTGGAAACTAACAGAGAAATGATCCAAACAACGCAGAGAGAAAAAAAATAGAGAAATAATAGAATAGTAAAACAAGTACTAATAAAAGTAATAATAGATGTGATATTATTTATTATGAGACAAAAGGGTACGGGGTAATAGATGTGCGAGGGTACGGGGTAATAGATGTGCGGGGGTACGGGGTAATAGATGTGCGGGGGTACGGGGTAATTGATGTGCGGGGGTACGGGGTAATTGATGTGCGGGGGTACGGGGTAATTGATGTGCGGGGGTACGGGGTAATTGATGTGCGGGGGTACGGGGTAATAGATGTGCGAGGGTATGGGGTAATTGATGTGCGAGGGTACGGGGTAATAGATGTGCGGGGGTACGGGGTAATAGATGTGCGGGGGTACGGGGTAATTGATGTGCGGGGGTACGGGGTAATTGATGTGCGGGGGTACGGGGTAATTGATGTGCGGGGGTACGGGGTAATAGATGTGCGAGGGTATGGGGTAATTGATGTGCGAGGGTACGGGGTAATTGATGTGCGGGGGTACGGGGTAATTGAGGCAAATATGTACATATAACTAGGAATAAAGTTACAGATAGTAAACAGTAGCAGCAGCATATCTGATCAATCAATCAATCAATTTTATTTTATATAGCCCTTCTTACATCAGCTAATATCTCGAAGTGCTGTACAGAAACCCAGCCTAAAACCCCAAACAGCTAGTAATGCAGGTGTAGAAGCACGGTGGCTAGGAAAAACTCCCTAGAAAGGCCAAAACCTAGGAAGAAACCTAGAGAGGAACCAGGCTATGAGGGGTGGCCAGTCCTCTTCTGGCTGTGCCGGGTGGAGATTATAACAGAATCATGCCAAGATGTTCAAAAATGTTCATAAGTGACAAGCATGGTCAAATAATAATCAGAAATAAATCTCAGTTGGCTTTTCATAGCCTATCATTAAGAGTTGAAAACAGCAGGTCTGGGACAGGTAGGGGTTTCGTAACCGCAGGCAGAACAGTTGAAACTGGAATAGCAGCAAGGCCAGGCGGACTGGGGACAGCAAGGTGTCATCATGCCCGGTAGTCCTGACGTATGGTCCTAGGGCTCAGGTTCTCAGAGAGAAAGAGAGAACGAGAGAATTAGAGAGAGCATACTTAAATTCACACAGGACACTGGATAAGACAGGAGAAGTACTCCAGGTATAACCAACTAACCCCAGCCCCCCGACACATAAACTACTGCAGCATAAATACTGGAGGCTGAGACAGGAGCGGTCCGGAGACACTGTGGCCCCATCCGAAGAAACCCCCGGACAGGGCCAAACAGGAAGGATATAACCCCACCCACTCTGCCAAAGCACAGCCCCCGCACCACTAGAGGGATATCCTCAACCACCAACTTACAATCCTGAGACAAGGCCGAGTATAGCCCACAGAGGTCTCCACCACAGCACAAACCAAGGGGGGGCGCCAACCCAGACAGGAAGATCACGTCAGTAACTCAACCCACTCAAGTGACGCACCCCTCCTAGGGACGGCATGAAAGAGCACCAGCAAGCCAGTGACTCAGCCCCTGTAACAGGGTTAGAGGCAGAGAACCCCAGTGGAGAGAGGGGAACCGGCCTGGCAGAGACAGCAAGGGCTGTTCGTTGCTCCAGAGCCTTTCCGTTCACCTTCACACTCCTGGGCCAGACTACACTCAATCATATGACCTACTGAAGAGATAAGTCTTCAGTAAAGACTTAAAGGTTGAGACCGAGTCTGCGTCTCTCACATGGGTAGGCAGACTGTTCCATAAAAATGGAGATCTATAGGAGAAAGCCCTGCCTCCCGCTGTTTGATTAGAAATTCTAGGGACAATTAGGAGGCCTGCGTCTTGTGACCGTAGCGTACGTATTGGTATGTACGGCAGGACCAACTCGGAAAGATAGGTAGGAGCAAGCCCATGTAACGCTTTATAGGTTAACAGTAAAACCTTGAAATCAGCCCTTGCCTTAACAGGAAGCCAGTGTAGGGAAGCTAGCACTGGAGTAATATGATCAAATTTCTTGGTTCTAGTCAGGATTCTAGCAGCCGTATTTAGCACTAACTGAAGTTTATTTAGTGCTTTATCCGGGTAGCCGGAAAGTAGAGCATTGCAGTAGTCTAACCTAGAAGTTCTAGGCCCTCTCCTATGAACAGACTACACCCCCCCCCACTATCTATATACTCTCTATACCCAGACTACAACCCCCCCCACTATCTAAATACTCTCTATATCCAGACTACAACCCCCCACTATCTATATACTCTCTATATCCAGACTACAACCCCCCACTATCTATATACTCTCTATACCCAGACTACACCCCCCCACTATCTATATACTCTCTATACCCAGACTACAACCCCCCCACTATCTATATACTCTCTATACCCAGACTACAACCCCCCACTATCTATATACTCTCTATACCCAGACTAAACCCCCCCACTATATATATACTCTCTATACCCAGACAACACCCCCCACTATCTATATATTCTCTATACCCAGACTACAACCCCCCACTATCTATATACTCTCTATACCCAGACTACAACCCCCCCCCCCACTATATATGTACTCTCTATATCAAGACTACAACCCCCCACCCACTATCTATATACTCTCTATACCCAGACTACAACCCCCCACTATCTATATACTCTCTATACCCAGACTACAACCCCCCCACTATCTATATACTCTCTATACCCAGACTACAACCCCCCACTATTTATATACTCTCTATACCCAGACTACAACCCCCCACTATCTATATACTCTCTATACCCAGATTACAACCCCCCACTATCTATATACTCTCTATACCCAGACTACAACCCCCCACTATCTATATACTCTCTATATCCAGACTACAACCCCCCCCACTATCTATATACTCTCTATACCAGACTACAACCCCCCCCCCACTATCTATATACTCTCTATACCCAGACTACACCCCCCACTATCTATATACTCTCTATACCCAGACTACATCCCCCCACTATCTATATACTCTCTATACCCAGACTACAACCCTCCACTATCTATATACTCTCAATACCCAGACTACAACCCCCCACTATCTATATACTCTCTATACCCAGACTACAACCCCCCACTATCTATATACACTCTATACCCAGACTACACCCCCCCCCCCACTATCTAAATACTCTCTATACCCAGACTACAACCCCCCCCCACTATCTATATACTCTCTATACCCACACTACAACCCCCCACTATCTATATACTCTCTATACCCAGACTACAACCCCCCACTATCTATATACTCTCTATACCCAGACTACACCCCCCCCCCCACTATCTATATACTCTCTATACCCAGACTACAACCCCCCCACTATCTATATACTCTCTATACCCAGACTACACCCCCCCCACTATCTATATACTCTCTATACCCAGACTACAACCCCCCCCCACTATCTAAATACTCTCTATATCCAGACTACAACCCCCCACTATCTATATACTCTCTATATCCAGACTACAAACCCCCACTATCTATATACTCTCTATACCCAGACTACAACCCCCCACTATCTATATACTCTCTATACCCAGACTACAACCCCCCCACTATCTATATACTCTCTATACCCAGACTACACCCCCCCACTATCTATATACTCTCTATACCCAGACTACACCCCCCCCACTATCTATATATTCTCCATACCCAGACTACAACCCCCCACTATCTATATACTCTCTATACCCAGACTACAACCCCCCCCCCACTATATATGTACTCTCTATATCAAGACTACAACCCCCCCCCACTATCTATATACTCTCTATACCCAGACTACAACCCCCCACTATCTATATACTCTCTATACCCAGACTACAACCCCCCCACTATCTATATACTCTCTATACCCAGACTACAACCCCCCACTATCTATATACTCTCTATACCCAGACTACAACCCCCCACTATCTATATACTCTCTATACCAGACTACAACCCCCCCCCCCACTATCTATATACTCTCTATACCCAGACTACACCCCCCACTATCTATATACTCTCTATACCCTTACTACAACCCCCCACAATCTATATACTCTCTATACCCAGACTACAACCCCCCACTATCTATATACACTCTATACCCAGACTACTCCCCCCCCCCCCACTATCTATATACTCTCTATACCCACACTACAACCCCCCACTATCTATATACTCTCTATACCCAGACTACAACCCCCCACTATCTATATACTCTCTATACCCAGACTACAACCCCCCCCCCACTATCTATATACTCTCTATACCCACACTACAACCCCCCACTATCTATATACTCTCTATACCCAGACTACAACCCCCCACTATCTATATACTCTCTATACCCAGACTACAACCCCCCACTATCTATATACTCTCTATACCCAGACTACAACCCCCCACTATCTATATACTCTCTATACCCAGACTACAACCCCCCCACTATCTATATACTCTCTATATCCAGACTACAACCCCCCCCCCACTATCTATATACTCTCTATACCCAGACTACAACCCCCCCCCCCCACTATCTATATACTCTCTATACCCAGACTACACCCCCCCACTATCTATATACTCTCTATACCCAGACTACAACCCCCCCCCACTATCTATATACTCTCTATACCCAGACTACAACCCCCCACTATCTATATACTCTCTATACCCAGACTACACCCCCCCCCCCACTATCTATATACTCTCTATACCCAGACTACACCCCCCCCCCCACTATCTATATACTCTCTATACCCAGATTACAACCCCCCACTATCTATATACTCTCTATAGCCAGACTACAACCCCCCACTATCTATATACTCTCTATATCCAGACTACAACCCCCCACTATCTATATACTCTCTATACCCAGACTACGACCCCCCACTATCTATATACTCTCTATATCCAGACTACAACCCCCCACTATCTATATACTCTCTAAACCCAGACTACAACCCCCCCCACTATCTATATACTCTCTATACCCAGACTACAACCCCCCACTATCTATATACTCTCTATACCCAGACTACAACCCCCCACTATCTATATACTCTCTATACCCAGACTACAACCCCCCCCCCACTATCTATATACTCTCTATACCCAGACTACGACCCCCCACTATCTATATACTCTCTATATCCAGACTACAACCCCCCACTATCTATATACTCTCTATACCCAGACTACAACCCCCCACTATCTATATACTCTCTATACCCAGACTACAACCCCCCACTATCTATATACACTCTATACCCAGACTACACCCCCCCCCCCCCACTATCTATATACTCTCTATACCCAGTCCACAGACCCACTCCAAAAGTCTTTCGGAGCCATCATCGACTCAGTGGGTTTTGTCCAACATGTCTCTGGACCTACTCACTGCCACAGTCATACTCTGGACCTAGTTTTGTCCCATGGAATAAATGTTGTAGATCTTAATGTTTTTCCACAAAATCCTGGACTATCGGACCACCATTTTATTACGTTTGCAATCGCAACAAATAATCTACTCAGACCCCAACCAAGGAGCATCAAAAGTCGTGCTATAAATTCTCAGACAACACAAAAATTCCTTGATGCCCTTCCAGACTCCTTCTGCCTACCCAAGGACGTCAGAGGACAAAAATCAGTTAACCACTTAACTGAGGAACTCAATTTAACCTTGCGCAATACCCTAGATGCAGTTGCACCCCTAAAAACGAAAAACATTTGTCATAAGAAACTAGCTCCCTGGTATACAGAAAATACCCGAGCTTTGAAGCAAGCTTCCAGGAAATTGGAACGGAAATGGCGCCACACCAAACTGGAAGTCTTCCGACTAGCTTGGAAAGACAGTACCGTGCAGTACCGAAGAGCCCTCACTGCTGCTCGATCATCCTACTTTTCCAACTTAATCGAGGAAAATAAGAACAATCCAACATTTATTTTTGATACTGTTGCAAAGCTAACTAAAAAGCAGCATTCCCCAAGAGAGGATGGCTTTCACTTCAGCAGTAATAAATTCATGAACTTCTTTGAGGAAAAGATCATGACCATTAGAAAGCAAATTACGGACTCCTCTTTGAATCTGCGTATTCCTCCAGGGCTTAGCTTTCCTGGATCTGCACAGCTCTGCGAGGGCCTGGGATCGGGAGAGACACTTAAGTGTTTTAGTACTATATCTCTTGACACAATGATGAAAATAATCATGGCCTCTAAACCTTCAAGCTGCATACTGGATCCTATTCCTACTAAACTGCTGAAGGAGCTGCTTCCTGTGCTTGGCCCTCCTATGTTGAACATAATAAACAGCTCTCTATCCACCGGATGTGTACCAAACTCACTAAAAGTGGCAGTGATAAAGCCTCTCTTGAAAAAGCCAAACCTTGACCCGGAAAATATAAAAAACTATCGGCCTATATCGAATCTTCCATTCCTCTCAAAAATTTTAGAAAAAGCTGTTGCGCAGCAACTCACTGCCTTTCTGAAGACAAAGAATGTATACGAAATGCTTCAGTCTGGTTTTAGACCCCATCATAGCACTGAGACTGCACTTGTGAAGGTGGTAAATGACCTTTTAATGGCATCAGACCGAGGCTCTGCATCTGTCCTCGTGCTACTAGACCTTAGTGCTGCCTTTGACACCATCGATCACCACATTCTTTTGGAGAGACTGGAAACCCAAATTGGTCTACACGGACAAGTTCTGGCCTGGTTTAGATCTTACCTGTCGGAAAGATATCAGTTTGTCTCTGTGAATGGTCTGTCCTCCGACAAATCAACTGTACATTTCGGTGTTCCTCAAGGTTCCGTTTTAGGACCACTATTGTTTTCACTATATATTTTACCTCTTGGGGATGTTATTTGAAAACATAATGTTAACTTTCACTGCTATGCGGATGACACACAGCTGTACATTTCAATGAAACATGGTGAAGCCCCAAAATTGCCCTCGCTAGAAGCCTGTGTTTCAGACATAAGGAAGTGGATGGCTGAAAACTTTCTACTTTTAAACTCGGACAAAACAGAGATGCTTGTTCTAGGTCCCAAGAAACAAAGAGATCTTCTGTTAAATCTGACAATCCATCTTGATGGTTGTAAAGTCGTCTCAAATAAAACTGTGAAGGACCTCGGCGTTACTCTTGACCCTGATCTCTCTTTTGACGAACATATCAAGACTGTTTCAAGGACAGCTTTTTTCCATCTACGTAACATTGCAAAAATCAGAAATTTTCTGTCCAAAAATGATGCAGAAAAATTAATCCATGCATTTGTTACTTCTAGGTTAGACTACTGCAATGCTCTACTTTCCGGCTACCCGGATAAAGCACTAAATAAACTTCAGTTAGTGCTAAATACGGCTGCTAGAATCCTGACTAGAACCAAGAAATTTGATCATATTACTCCAGTGCTAGCTTCCCTACACTGGCTTCCTGTTAAGGCAAGGGCTGATTTCAAGGTTTTACTGTTAACCTATAAAGCGTTACATGGGCTTGCTCCTACCTATCTTTCCGAGTTGGTCCTGCCGTACATACCAATACGTACGCTACGGTCACAAGACGCAGGCCTCCTAATTGTCCCTAGAATTTCTAATCAAACAGCGGGAGGCAGGGCTTTCTCCTATAGATCTCCATTTTTATGGAACAGTCTGCCTACCCATGTGAGAGACGCAGACTCGGTCTCAACCTTTAAGTCTTTACTGAAGACTTATCTCTTCAGTAGGTCATATGATTGAGTGTAGTCTGGCCCAGGAGTGTGAAGGTGAACGGAAAGGCTCTGGAGCAACGAACAGCCCTTGCTGTCTCTGCCAGGCCGGTTCCCCTCTCTCCACTGGGGTTCTCTGCCTCTAACCCTGTTACAGGGGCTGAGTCACTGGCTTGCTGGTGCTCTTTCATGCCATCCCTAGGAGGGGTGCGTCACTTGAGTGGGTTGAGTTACTGACGTGATCTTCCTGTCTGGGTTGGCGCCCCCCCTTGGTTTGTGCTGTGGTGGAGACCTCTGTGGGCTATACTCGGCCTTGTCTCAGGATTGTAAGTTGGTGGTTGAGGATATCCCTCTAGTGGTGCGGGGGCTGTGCTTTGGCAGAGTGGGTGGGGTTATATCCTTCCTGTTTGGCCCTGTCCGGGGGTTTCTTCGGATGGGGCCACAGTGTCTCCGGACCGCTCCTGTCTCAGCCTCCAGTATTTATGCTGCAGTAGTTTATGTGTCGGGGGGCTGGGGTTAGTTGGTTATACCTGGAGTACTTCTCCTGTCTTATCCAGTGTCCTGTGTGAATTTAAGTATGCTCTCTCTAATTCTCTCGTTCTCTCTTTCTCTCTGAGAACCTGAGCCCTAGGACCATACGTCAGGACTACCGGGCATGATGACACCTTGCTGTCCCCAGTCCGCCTGGCCTTGCTGCTATTCCAGTTTCAACTGTTCTGCCTGCGGTTACGAAACCCCTACCTGTCCCAGACCTGCTGTTTTCAACTCTTAATGATCGGCTATGAAAAGCCAACTGAGAGACCTGAGGCCTAGGACCATACGTCGGGACTACCGGCCGTGGTGACTCCTTGCTGTCCCCAGTCCGCCTGGCCTTGCTGCTATTCCAGTTTCAACTGTTCTGCCTGCGGTTATGGAACCCCTACCTGTCCCAGACCTGCTGTTTTCAACTCTTAATGATCGGCTATGAAAAGCCAACTGAGATTTATTCCTGATTATTATTTGACCATGCTTGTCACTTATGAACATTTTTGAACATCTTGGCATGGTTCTGTTATAATCTCCACCCGGCACAGCCAGAAGAGGACTGGCCACCCCTCATAGCCTGGTTCCTCTCTAGGTTTCTTCCTAGGTTTTGGCCTTTCTAGGGAGTTTTTCCTAGCCACCGTGCTTCTACACCTGCATTACTAGCTGTTTGGGGTTTTAGGCTGGGTTTCTGTACAGCACTTCGAGATATTAGCTGATGTAAGAAGGGCTATATAAAATAAAATTGATTGATTGATTGATCAGATATGCTGCTGCTACTGTTTACTATCTGTAACTTTATTCCTAGTTATATGTACATATTTGCCTCAATTACCCCGTACCCCCGCACATCAATTACCCCGTACCCTCGCACATCAATTACCCCATACCCTCGCACATCTATTACCCCGTACCCCCGCACATCAATTACCCCGTACCCCCGCACATCAATTACCCCGTACCCCCGCACATCAATTACCCCAATTACCCACATCAATTGATTGATTGAAAATTGATTGACTACAACCCCCCCCCACTATCTATATACTCTCTATACCCACACTACAACCCCCCACTATCTATATACACTCAATACCCAGACTACAACCCCCCACTATCTATATACTCTCTATACCCAGACTACAACCCCCCACTATCTATATACTCTCTATACCCAGACTACAACCCCCCCACTATCTATATACTCTCTATATCCAGACTACAACCCCCCCCCCCACTATCTATATACTCTCTATACCCAGACTACAACCCCCCCCCCACTATCTATATACTCTCTATACCCAGACTACACCCCCCCCACTATCTATATACTCTCTATACCCAGACTACGACCCCCCACTATCTATATACTCTCTATATCCAGACTACAACCCCCCACTATCTATATACTCTCTATACCCAGACTACAACCCCCCACTATCTATATACACTCTATACCCAGACTACACCCCCCCCACTATCTATATACTCTCTATACCCAGACTACAACCCCCCCCCACTATCTATATACTCTCTATACCCACACTACAACCCCCCACTATCTATATACTCTCTATACCCAGACTACAACCCC
The DNA here is from genome assembly GCF_964263955.1 of Coregonus lavaretus. Lineage (NCBI taxonomy): Eukaryota > Metazoa > Chordata > Actinopteri > Salmoniformes > Salmonidae > Coregonus > Coregonus lavaretus. Next base: position 39,550,706 of record NC_140019.1, on the reverse strand, counting down.
CCACTATCTATATACTCTCTATACCCAGACTACAACCCCCCACTATCTATATACTCTCTATACCCAGACTACAACCCCCCCACTATCTATATACTCTCTATATCCAGACTACAACCCCCCCCCCACTATCTATATACTCTCTATACCCAGATTACAACCCCCCCCCCCCCACTATCTATATACTCTCTATACCCAGACTACACCCCCCCACTATCTATATACTCTCTATACCCAGACTACAACCCCCCCCCACTATCTATATACTCTCTATACCCAGACTACAACCCCCCACTATCTATATACTCTCTATACCCAGACTACACCCCCCCCCCCACTATCTATATACTCTCTATACCCAGATTACAACCCCCCACTATCTATATACTCTCTATAGCCAGACTACAACCCCCCACTATCTATATACTCTCTATATCCAGACTACAACCCCCCACTATCTATATACTCTCTATACCCAGACTACGACCCCCCACTATCTATATACTCTCTATATCCAGACTACAACCCCCCACTATCTATAAATAATAATAAATAATAATATGCCATTTAGCAGACGCTTTTATCCAAAGCGACTTACAGTCAGCGTTGCATACATTTTTTTTGTGTATGGGTGGTCCCGGGGATCGAACCCACTACCTTGGCGTTATAAGCGCCGTGCTCTACCAGCTGAGCTACAGAGGACCACATCTATATACTCTCTATACCCAGACTACAACCCCCCACTATCTATATACTCTCTATACCCAGACTACAACCCCCCCCCACCCCCACTATCTATATACTCTCTATACCCAGACTACAACCCCCACTATCTATATACTCTCTATACCAGGGGTGTCAAACGTCCGGCCCGCGGGCCGGATGGGCCCGCAAATGGGTTTAATCCGGCCCGCGAGATGATAAAAAAATAACAAAAATAACAAAAATAAAGTTTCTATAAAATAAACTGCTGTTCCAATTGCGTCCACTTGATGGCGCAATAGCAATTGTGTTAAGCAAGCAAACTGTTTATACCGGGGCAGAGCAAGTAGGTCAAGCACGTGCAGCCAATGAGCTACTTTGTTTTGCCCGCGATATTTATTACGGCTTCTACTTTTAATATTATGTGCTTTGGCACCCTCATTGCCCCAATATGTCTCTGTCAAAAAAGAGAAAAGTGGACGCAGAGTGCAGAGTGTTCCAAGAAAAATGGTCATCCTATTTATTCACGGAATTGAATGGGAAAGCTGTATGTTTGGTGTGTTCAGAGCATGTTGCAGTGCTGAAAGAATATAACCTTCGTTGCCACTATGTGAGTCTTCATGCCGACAAATATGACAACTTTCAAGGACACCGGAGATGAGAGAAGATGAATGAACTGTTGGCGGGTCTGAAGAAACAGCAGTCTGTGTTTACTCACAGCCGAGACATCAGTGACGCTGCAGTGAAAGCTAGCTACCTCATTGCTAATGAAATCGCAGTGGCTTCAAAACCATTTATTGAGGGTGAATTTGTAAAAACATACATGATGAAGGCAGCGGAGATTGTGTGCCCTGAAAAGCGGCAGGCTTTTGCAAATATCAGCCTGACAAGAAACACAGTTGCAGACAGGATTTCCGATCTTTCAGTGGATTTGGACAGCCAGTTGAAGCAAAAAGTAAAGTCATTTATTGCGTTTTCGGTTGCAATTGATGAAAGCACGGACATTACAGATGTTGCACAACTGGCCATTTTCATCCGCAGAGTTGATGACACATTGACCGTCACCGAGGAGTTCTTGGAGTTGGTGCCGATGACAGATACAACGACAGCAGCTGATATTTTTACCGCACTCGTCGGCGCGCTGGACAGGGTCGGAGTGGACTGGTCCCGCGCTGTCAGCCTGGCTACAGATGGTGCGCCCTCAATGATCGGGAAAAAAGCAGGCGTTGTGACAAAGTTCAGAGAGAAAGTGCAATCTGCAAATGGAGGACGTGATTTTTTGACTTTTCACTGTATTTTGCACCAGGAGGCTTTGTGTTGCAAGTCATTAAAGATGGATAACGTCATGAAGGTGGTCATCCAAACTGTTAATTTCATCCGATCCAGAAGCCTGAATCACCGTCAGTTTGACAGCCTTCTCAGAGAGAAAGACCACATCTATGGCCTGCCATACCACACTGAGGTAAGATGGTTAAGCCGAGGTGCTGTGCTGAGGCGTTTCTTTGATTTACGAGAAGAAATTGAACAGTTCATGGAAGAAAAGGGAAAACCAGTGTTAGAATTTCATTCCGCAGAATGGATGCAGGACCTTGCATTTATGGTGGATGTTACAGAGCACCTGAATAACTTGAACAAACAGCTGCAAGGGCGCAACAAAGTTGTCACGCAGTATTATGACAGCATACGTTCTTTCAAGTTGAAGCTGTCATTGTGGGAGACGCAACTTGCCGGTGGTGATGCAGCTCACTTCCCCTGTCTGAAAAATGTGTGCGCGACCCAACATGTGGCAGACATGAAGCGGTTCAAAGATAAAATAACGGGACTGTTACGGGAGTTTGAGCAACGCTTTCAGATTTATGTTTATATGTTTTTATGTTGATGTGCTATTGTTTTTAATTGATTTTATTTTATTTGTATATTTCACCTATTCTTGTCTCTGTGGTTCTTGCACTTGTTTGGGGAACAGGATTTCATTATTTTTATCTACATTTCTGCCTGAGAAATGACACCCTGATATAGTTCTGTGATCTGTGAAACAGTTCTGTGAATCACGGAGGCATTGTGTGTTTGTGTGTTCTTTGTCCTCAGAACTTTCAAATAACTTGAGGTGTTTTATGATTAATAGTGATGTTGTGCTTTTGGACACTGTCCTCAGGCTCCAGCTTTATGTTTATATGTTTTTATGTTGATGTGCTATTGTTTTTAATTGATTTTATTTTATTTGTATATTTAACCTATTCTTGACTCTGTGGTTCTTGCACTTGTTTGGGGAACAGGATTTCATTGTTTGTATCTACATTTCTGCCTGAGAAATGACACCCTGATATAGTTCTGTGATCTGTGAAACAGTTCTGTTAATCACTGAGGCATTATGTGTTTGTGTGTTCTTTTTCTTTAGAATTTTCAAATAAACTTGACGAGTTTTATGATCAATAGTAATGTTGTGCTTGTACTATTTTGGACACACTGTCCTCAGGCTCCAGCTTTATGTTGTATGTTGATCGTATTAAAAGAAAGAAAACAATCTGAAGTTGTTGTTTTTAAGTTATATATACCATGATTTTTCCGGTCCGGCCCACTTGGGAATAGATTTTCCTCCATGTGGCCCCTGAGCTAAAATGAGTTTGACACCCCTGCTCTATACCCAGACTACAACCCCCCACTGTCTATATACTCTCTATACCCAGACTACAACCCCCCACTATCTATATACTCTCTATACCCAGACTACAACCCCCCCCCCACTATATATATACTCTCTATACCCAAACTACAACCCCCCCCCCCACTATCTATATACTCTCTATATCCAGACTACAACCCCCCACTATCTATATACTCTCTATATCCAGACTACAACCCCCCACTATCTATATACTCTCTATACCCAGACTACAACCCCCCCACTATCTATATACTCTCTATACCCAGACTACAACCCCCCACTATCTATATACTCTCTATACCCAGACTACAACCCCCCCCCACTATCTATATACTCTCTATACCCAGACTACAACCCCCCACTGTCTATATACTCTCTATACCCAGACTACAACCCCCCACTATCTATATACTCTCTATACCCAGACTACAACCCCCCCCCCACTATCTATATACTCTCTATACCCAGACTACAACCCCACACTATCTATATACTCTCTATACCCAAACTACAACCCCCCAATATCTATATACTCTCTATACCCAGACTACACCCCCCCCCCCCCACTATCTATATACTCTCTATACCCAGACTACAACCCCCCACACTATCTATATACTCTCTATACCCAGACTACAACCCCCCCCACCCCACTATCTATATACTCTCTATACCCAGACTACAACCCCCCACTATCTATATACTCTCTATACCCAGACTACAACCCCCCACTATCTATATACTCTCAATACCCAGACTACACCCCCCCACTATCTATATACTCTCTATACACAGACTACAACCCCCCACTATCTATATACTCTCTATACCCAGACTATAACCCCCCCCACTATCTATATACTCTCTATACCCAGACTACAACCCCCCCCCACTATCTATATACTCTCTATACCCATACTACAACCCCCCCCACTATCTATATACGCTCTATACCCAGACTACACCCCCCCACTATCTATATACTCTCTATACCCAGACTACAACCCCCCCACTATCTATATACTCTCTATACCCAGACTACACCCCCCACTATCTATATACTCTCTATACACAGACTACAACCCCCCACTATCTATATACTCTCTATACCCAGACAACAACCCCCCACTATCTATATACTCTCTATACCCAGACTACACCCCCCCCACTATCTATATACTCTCTATACCCAGACTACAACCCCCCCCCACTATATATATACTCTCTATATCCAGACTACAACCCCCCCACTATCTATATACTCTCTATACCCAGACTACAACCCCCCACTATCTATATACTCTCTATACCCAGACTACAACCCCCCACTATCTATAAACTCTCTATACCCATACTACAACCCCCCCACTATCTATATACTCTCTATACCCAGACTACACCCCCCCCCCACTATCTATATACTCGCTATACCCAGACTACAAACCCCCCCCACTATCTATATACTCTCTATACCCAGACTACAACCCCCCCCACTATCTATATACTCTCTATAGCCAGACTACAACCCCCCACTATCTATATACTCTCTATACCCAGACTACAACCCCCCACTATCTATATACTCTCTATACCCAGACTACAACCCCCCCACTATCTATATACTCTCTATACCCAGACTACAACCCCCCCCCACTATCTATATACTCTCTATACCCAGACTACAACCCCCCCCCACTATCTATATACTCTCTATACCCAGACTACAACCCCCCACTATCTATATACTCTCTATACCCAGACTACAATCCCCCCCACTATCTATATACTCTCTATACCCAGACTACAACCCCCCCCCCACTATCTATATACTCTCTATAGCCAGACTACAACCCCCCACTATCTATATACTCTCTATACCCAGACTACCCCCCCCACTATCTATATACTCTCTATACCCAGACTACAACCCTCCACTATCTATATACTCTCTATACCCAGACTACAACCCCCCACTATCTATATTCTCTCTATATCCAGACTACAACCCCCCACTATCTATATACTCTCTATATCCAGACTACAACCCCCCCCCCCCCCATTATCTATATACTCTCTATACCCAGACTACACCCCCCCACTATCTATATACTCTCTATATCCAGACTACAACCCCCCACTATCTATATACTCTCTATACCCAAACTACAACCCCCCCCCCACTATCTATATACACTCTATACCCAGACTACAACCCCTCACTATCTATATACTCTCTATACCCAGACTACAACCCCCCCACTATCTATATACTCTCTATACCCAGACTACACCCCCCACTATCTATATACTCTCTATACCCAGACTACAACCCTCCACTATCTATATACTCTCTATATCCAGACTACAACCCCCCCCCACTATCTATATACTCTCTATACCCAGACTACAACCCCCCACTATCTATATACTCTCTATACCCAAACTACAACCCCCCCCCCACTATCTATATACACTCTATACCCAGACTACAACCCCTCACTATCTATATACTCTCTATACCCAGACTACAACCCCCCCACTATCTATATACTCTCTATACCCAGACTACACCCCCCACTATCTATATACTCTCTATACCCAGACTACAACCCTCCACTATCTATATACTCTCTATATCCAGACTACAACCCCCCCCACTATCTATATACTCTCTATACCCAGACTACAACCCCCCACTATCTATATACTCTCTATACCCAGACTACACCCCCCCACTATCTATATACTCTCTATACCCAGACTACACCCCCCCCACTATCTATATACTCGTCTGCGTCTAAAGAAGCGCCAATGAGGTGACACACACACACACACTCCCATCTCCTCCTTGTCCCTGTGACCTCATTCTTAACAACAGGAAGTCAAAAGACACAAAAGAACAGGAGGCTAGGAGGAGGGAGGAACAGGAGGAGGGAGAAGGGGAGGAAGAGATGAGGAAGAGAGGAGGAGAAGAACAGGCTGAGAGGGGGAGAAAAACCGGCTGAGAGGAGGAGAAGAACAGGCTGAGAGGGGGAGAAGTAAAAGGCTGAGGGGGAGAAGTAAAAGGCTGAGGGGGAGAAGAACAGGCTGAGAGGGGGAGAAGAACAGGCTGAGAGGGGATAAGAAAAGGCTGAGAGGGGGAGAAGAACAGGCTGATAGGAGGAGAAGAACAGGCTGATAGGAGGAGAACAGGCTGATAGGTTGAGAAGAACAGGCTGAGAGGAGGAGAAGAACAGGCTGAGAGGAGGAGAACAGGCTGATAGGAGGAGAAGAACAGGCTGAGAGGGGGAGAAGAACAGGCTGAGAGGGGGAGAACAGGCTGACAGGAGGAGAAGAACTGGCTGAGAGGGGGAGAAGAACAGGCTGAGAGGAGGAGAACAGGCTGAGAGGGGGAGAAGAACAGGCTGAGAGGTGGAGAAGAACAGGCTGAGAGGTGGAGAAGAACAGGCTGAGAGGAGGAGAAGAACAGTCTGAGAGGAGGAGAAGAACAGGCTGAGAGGAGGAGAAGAACAGGCTGAGAGGAGGAGAAGAGGCTGAGAGGAGGAGAAGAACAGGCTGAGCGGAGAAGAAGAGGCTGAGAGGAGGAGAAGAACAGGCTGAGAGGAGGAGAACAGGCTGATAGGAGGAGAAGAACGGGTTGAGAGGGGGAGAAGAACAGGCTGAGAGGAGGAGAACAGGCTGATAGGAGGAGAAGAACAGGCTGAGGGGAGGAGAACAGGCTGGTAGGGGGAGAAGAACAGGCTGAGAGGAGGAGAAGAACAGGCTGAGAGGAGGAGAAGAACAGGCTGAGAGGAGGAGAACAGGCTGATAGGAGGAGAAGAACAGGCTGAGAGGGGGAGAAGAACAGGCTGAGAGGGGGAGAAGAACAGGCTGAGAAGGGGAGAAGAACAGGCTGAGAGGGGGAGAAGAACAGGCTGAGAGGGGGAGAAGAACAGGCTGAGAGGAGGAGAAGAACAGGCTGAGAGGAGGAGAAGAGGAGGGAGAGGAATAGATGAGGGAGAGGAAGGGTGAAAGGTGGAGGAGGGGGGAGAGAGAGAGGGGTGAGAAGCACATATGTCACCAAAATCCCAGCTTGTCTGTGGTTGGTTGGTGGGGTAAGGTAAGCACTTCCCAGCTAACACATAGCGTTCCGAGAAGCATATGTTTCTTAGAGCTTGGTGAGAGCGTGGTTGTCCTGTGGTTATTTTGCATAGAACCTTCCCATTACATGTCCTACAGGTTTCCTCATGGTTCTATTTAAAGTAATGTTCTCAAATTGTTCAGAGAACATCAAGAAACAACGTTCTTCTGTGGTAATTTCAGTACTTTAGCATAACGTTTTCTACGGGTTTCCTCGTGGTTCTATTTAAAGTCATGTTCTCAGAACATTAAGAAAACTTTCCATAAAAACCACTAGAAAACATTAGTGATGTTCTAAGAACATTCTAAGAATGTTATTTAAAAACATATACATTCCGTTCTCAGCATCAACAAAACTCTATCTTGTTAAGTGTGTTCAGGTGTGTTGGCCGCGCCCACTAATCGGCCACATCTGATCTTATTGAGTGCTTGTTTCTTTTGAATGGAGTCTGTTTGAATAGACTGAAATGAACAGCTTGGCATGTTAGCTCCATCCTGGTGGCACAGTGGACTAATTCCCTGGATAGAGAGCAGAAGCTCATAGATTTGAATCTCACTGACGCCATGCCGCAATACAAAATATATGTCTGTGCATGATTAATAACTAAGCAAATGAATTTCCATGTCTCATATCTGTGCTTGGAGTTCAAAACAGTTAACTTAAGCTAGCAGTGTTATTAAAAGTCTTATTGAAGCATGTTCTCAGAACGTTATTTAATTACCGTCAAATAACCTCTAATTTTCGTTATCAGAACGTTAATACACTGCTCAAAAAAATAAAGGGAACACTTAAACAACACAATGTAACTCCAAGTCAATCACACTTCTGTGAAATCAAACTGTCCACTTAGGAAGCAACACTGATTGACAATCAATTTCACATGCTGTTGTGCAAATGGGATAGACAACAGGTGGAAATTATAGGCAATTAGCAAGACACCCCCCAATAAAGGACTGGTTTTGCAGGTGGTGACCACAGACCACTTCTCAGTTCCTATGCTTCCTGGCTGATGTTTTGGTCACTTTTGAATGCAGGCGGTGCTTTCACTCTAGTGGTAGCATGAGACGGAGTCTACAACCCACACAAGTGGCTCAGGTAGTGCAGCTCATCCAGGATGGCACATCAATGCGAGCTGTGGCAAGAAGGTTTGCTGTGTCTGTCAGCGTAGTGTCCAGAGCATGGAGGCGCTACCAGGAGACAGGCCAGTACATCAGGAGACGTGGAGGAGGCCGTAGAAGGGCAACAACCCAGCAGCAGGACCACTACCTCCACCTTTGTGCAAGGAGGAGCAGGAGGAGCACTGCCAGAGCCCTGCAAAATGACCTCCAGCAGGCCACAAATGTGCATGTGTCTGCTCAAACGGTCAGAAACAGACTCCATGAGGGTGGTATGAGGGCCCGACGTCCACAGGTGGGGGTTGTGCTTACAGCCCAACACAGTGCAGGACGTTTGGCATTTGCCAGAGAACACCAAGATTGGCAAATTCGCCACTGGCGCCCTGCTCTCTTCACAGATGAAAGCAGGTTCACACTGAGCACATGTGACAGACGTGACAGAGTCTGGAGATGCCGTGGAGAACGTTCTGCTGCCTGCAACATCCTCCAGCATGACCGGTTTGGCGGTGGGTCAGTCATGGTGTGGGGTGGCATTTCTTTGGGGGGCCGCACAGCCCTCCATGTGCTCGCCAGAGGTAGCCTGACAGCCATTAGGTACCGAGATGAGATCCTCAGACCCCTTGTGAGACCATATGCTGGTGCGGTTGGCCCTGGGTTTCTCCTAATGCAAGACAATGCTAGACCTTATGTGGCTGGAGTGTGTCAGCAGTTCCTGCAAGAGGAAGGCATTGATGCTATGGACTGGCCCGCCCGTTCCCCAGACCTGAATCCAATTGAGCACATCTGGGACATCATGTCTCGCTCCATCCACCAACGCCATGTTGCACCACAGACTGTCCAGGAGTTGGCGGATGCTTTAGTCCAGGTCTGGGAGGAGATCCCTCAGGAGACCATCCGCCACCTCATCAGGAGCATGCCCAGGCGTTGTAGGGAGGTCATACAGGCACGTGGAGGCCACACACACTACTGAGCCTCATTTTGACTTGTTTTAAGGACATTACATCAAAGTTGGATCAGCCTGTAGTGTGGTTTTCTACTTTAATTTTGAGGGTGACTCCAAATCCAGACCTCCATGGGTTGATCAATTTGATTTCCATTGATAATCTTTGTGTGATTTTGTTGTCAGCACATTTAACTATGTAAAGAAAAAAGTATTTAATAAGATTATTTCATTCATTCAGATCTAGGATGTGTTGTTTAAGTGTTCCCTTTATTTTTTTGAGCAGTGTATAACCTCCCGTGAAAACGTACAGGGAACCATAGAAAAAAGTTCTCAGAACCTCCCTGCAACATTTTCACTTCTGTTCTCAGAACGTTTAGAAAACGTTCAGTTTTAACTGTCGAAGGAAAGAGGGGTATCCCTGCACTAAAATACCTTTCACACACACACACACCTCCATCTCTCATTGGCCATGAGGAGGACAGAGGGACAGGCGGACAGGAGGGGGGACAGGGGACAGGAGGGGGGACAGGGGACAGGAGGGGGGACAGGGGACAGGAGGGGGGACAGGGGACAGGAGGGGGACAGGGGACAGGAGGGGGGACAGGGGACAGGAGGGGGGACAGGGGACAGGAGGGGGGACAGGGGACAGGAAGAGGGACAGGTGACAGGAGGGGGGACAGGGGACAGGAAGAGGGACAGGTGACAGGAGGGGGGACAGGGGACAGGAAGAGGGACAGGTGACAGGAGGGGGGACAGGGGACAGGAGGGGGGACAGGGGACAGGAGGGGGGACAGGGGACAGGAAGAGGGACAGGGGACAGGAGGGGGGACAGGGGACAGGAGGGGGGGCAGGGGACAGGAAGAGGGACAGGTGACAGGAGGGGGGACAGGGGACAGGAGGGGGGACAGGGGACAGGAGGGGGGACAGGGGACAGGAAGAGGGACAGGGGACAGGAGGGGGGACAGGGGACAGGAGGGGGGACAGGGACAGGGGACAGGAGGGGGGACAGGGGACAGGAGGGGGGACAGGGGACAGGAGGGGGGACAGGGGACAGGAGGGGGGACAGGGGACAGGGGACAGGAGGGGGGACAGGGGACAGGGGACAGGAGGGGGGACAGGGGACAGGAGGGGGGACAGGGGACACAAGGCGGGGGGACAGGGGACAGGAGGGGGGACAGGGGACAGGAAGAGGGACAGGTGACAGGAGGGGGGACAGGGGACAGGAGGGGGGACAGGGGACAGGAAGAGGGACAGGGGACAGGAGGGGGGACAGGGGACAGGAGGGGGGACAGGGGACAGGAAGAGGGACAGGTGACAGGAGGGGGGACAGGGGACAGGAGGGGGGACAGGGGACAGGAGGGGGGACAGGGGACAGGAGGGGGGACAGGGGACAGGAAGAGGGACAAGTGACAGGAGGGGGGACAGGGGACAGGAGGGGGGACAGGGGACAGGAGGGGGGACAGGGGACAGGAGGGGGGACAGGGGACAGGAGGGGGAGGGGCTCTGGCTCAATGACTTAACCATCAATGTTCTTTAGTTGTCACTTTTCCCAAACGCTTTGCAGCTGCCCCTATTGTGGCTCCCAAGAGGAGGGGGGGGGGTTCCTTAATGTGTGTGTCTGTGTGTGTGTGTGGTGTGTTTGTGTGTGTGTGGTATGTGTGTGTGTGGATGGTACCCCAGACTGCTGCCAGCTTGGCCTGTGATCACTTCAGTGGGGAAGAGGGAAACACTGTGTTGTCTAAACAATGGAAGTCATTAAAATGGATCCCATATTACAGTGGCTTGCCAAAGTATTCACCCCCCTTGGATCCCATATTACAGTGGCTTGCCAAAGTATTCACCCCCCTTGGCATTTTTCCTATTTTGTTGCCTTACAACCTGGAAATAAAATGGATTTTTGGGGGGTTTGTATCATTTGATTTACACAACATGCCTACCACTTTGAAGATGCAAAATATTTTTTATTGTGAAACAAACAAGAAATACGATTTTAAAAAAAACAGAAAACTTGAGTGCGCATAACTATTCACCCCCCCAAAGTCAATACTTTGTAGAGCCACCTTTTGCAGCAATTACAGCTGCAAGTCTCTTGTGGTATGTCTCTATAAGCTTGGCACATCTAGCCGCTGGGATTTTTGCCCATTCTTCAAGGCAAAACTGCTCCAGCTCCTTCAAGTTGGATGGGTTCCGCTGGTGTACAGCAATCTTTAAGTCATACCACAGATTCTCAATTGGATTGAGGTCTGGACTTTGACTAGGCCATTCCAAGACATTTAAATGTTTCCCCTTAAACCACTCAAGTTTTGCTTTAGCAGTATGCTTAGGGTCATTATCCTGCTGGAAGGTGAACCTCCGTCCCAGTCTCAAATCTCTGGAAGACTGAAACAAGTTTCCCTCAAGAATTTCCCTGTATTTAGCGCCATCCATCATTCCTTCAATTCTGACCAGTTTCCCAGTCCCTGCCGATGAAAAACATCCCCACAGCATGATGCTGCCACCACCATGCTTCACTGTGGGGATGGTGTTCTCAGGGTGATGAGAGGTGTTGGGTTTGCGCCAGACATAGCGTTTTCCTTGATGGCCAAAAAGCTCAATTTTAGTCTCATCTGACCAGAGTACTTTCTTCCATATGTTTGGGGAGTCTACCACATGCCTTTTGGCGAACACCAAACGTGTTTGCTTATTTTTTTCTTTAAGCAATGGCTTTTTTCTGGCCACTCTTCCGTAAAGCTCAGCTCTGTGGAGTGTACGGCTTAAAGTGGTCCTATGGACAGATACTCCAATCTCCGCTGTGGAGCTTTGCAGCTCCTTCAGTGTTATCTTTGGTCTCTTTGTTGCCTCTCTGATTAATGCCCTCCTTGCCTGGTGCGTTAGTTTTGATGGGCTGCCCTCTCTTGGCAGGTTTGTTGTGGTGCCATTTCTTTCCATTTTTTAATAATGGATTTAATTGTGCTCTGTGGGATGTTCAAAGTTTTGTATATTTTTTTTTGTATAACCCAACCCTGATCTGTACTTCTCCACAACTTTGTCCCTGACCTGTTTGGAGAGCTCCTTGGTCTTCATGGTGCCCCTTGCTTAGTGGTGTTGCAGACTCTGGGGCCTTTCAGAACAGGTGTATATATACTGAGATCATGTGACACTTAGATTGCACACAGGTGGACATTATTTAACTCATTATGTGACTTCTGAAGGTAATTGGTTGCACCAGATCTTATTTAGGGGCTTCATAGCAAAGGGGGTGAATAAATATGCACGCACCACTTTTTCGTTATTTATTTTTTAGAGGTTTTTGAAACAAGTAATTTTTTTTCATTTCACTTCACCAATTTGGACTATTTTGTGTATGTCCATTACATGAAATCCAAATAAAAATCAATTTAAATTACAGGTTGTAATGCAACAAAATAGGAAAAACGCGAACGGGGATGAATACTTTTGCAAGGCACCGTATAGGCCCGGGGATTCTAGGTATGGAGAGTCCCGATGCAGCCCATGGTATAGGGAGATTCAAGCACATTAGACCCAAGCAGGATGTGGGGTCACATCTTGGAATGGGAACGTTACTTCACAAAGGAACTTTAGACCTGGCCATCTGCCTTCTCAGTTTCTCAGATGTCTTCACATGTCACCAATCACGCCTTTGATTTTCAATAGATCGTGATCTTGATCAATGTGTCAAAATAAAAATATAACTGTACAGTGAGGGAAAAAAGTATTTGATCCCCTGCTGATTTTGTACGTTTGCCCACTGACAAAGAAATGATCAGTCTATAATTTTAATGTTAGGTTTATTTGAACAGTGAGAGACAGAATAACAACAAAAAAATCCAGAAAAACGCATGTCAAAAATGTTATAAATTGATTTGCATTTTAATGAGGGAAATAAGTATTTGACCCCTCTGCAAAACATGACTTAGTACTTGGTGGCAAAACCCTTGTTGGCAATCACAGAGGTCAGACGTTTCTTGTAGTTGGCCACCAGGTTTGCACACTTCTCAGGAGGGATTTTGTCCCGCTCCTCTTTGCAGATCTTCTCCAAGTCATTAACGTTTCGAGGCTGACGTTTGGCAACTCGAACCTTCAGCTCCCTCCACAGATTTTCTATGGGATTAAGGTCTGGAGACTGGCTAGATCACTCCAGGACCTTAATGTGCTTCTTCTTGAGACACTCCTTTGTTGCCTTGGCCGTGTGTTTTGGGTCATTGTCATGCTGGAATACCCATCCACGACCCATTTTCAATGTCCTGGCTGAGGGAAGGAGGTTCTCACCCAAGATTTGACGGTACATGGCCCCGTCCATCGTCCCTTTGATGTGGTGAAGTTGTCCTGTCCCCTTAGCAGAAAAACACCCCCAAAGCATAATGTTTCCACCTCCATGTTTGACGGTGGGGATGGTGTTCTTGGGGTCATAGGCAGCATTCCTCCTCCTCCAAACACGGCGAGTTGAGTTGATGCCAAAGAGCTCGATTTTGGTCTCATCTGACCACCACTTTCACCCAGTTCTCCTCTGAATCATTCAGATGTTTATTGGTAAACTTCAGACGGTCCTGTATATGTGCTTTCTTGAGCGGGGGGACCTTGCGGGCGCTGCAGGATTTCAGTCCTTCACAGCGTAGTGTGTTACCAATTGTTTTCTTGGTGACTATGGTCCCAACTGCCTTGAGATCATTGACAAGATCCTCCCGTGTAGTTATGGGCTGATTCCTCACCGTTCTCATGATCATTGAAACTCCACAAGGTGAGATCTTGCATGGAGCCCCAGGCCGAGGGAGATTGACAGTTCAATCTTGTCCCTGACATCCTTGGAGAGCTCTTTGGTCTTGGCCATGGAGGAGAGTTTGGAATCTGATTGATTGATTGCTTCTGTGAACAGGTGTCTTTTATACAGGTAACAAGCTGAGATTAGGAGCACTCCCTTTAAGAGTGTGCTCCTAATCTCAGCTCGTTACCTGTATAAAAGACACCTGGGAGCCAGAAATCTTTCTGATTGAGAGGGGGTCAAATACTTATTTCCCTCATTAAAATGCAAATCAATTTATAACATTTTTGACTTGTGTTTTTCTGGATTTTTTTGTTGTCATTCTGTCTCTCACTGTTCAAATAAACCTACCATTAAAATTATAGACTGATCATTTCTTTGTTAGTGGGCAAACGTACAAAATCAGCAGGGGATCAAATACTTTTTTCCCTCACTCTACTATGGGATACAGTATGGAAACTATACTAGGTATGGAAACTATACTAGGTATGGGAACTATACTAGGTATGGAAACTATACTAGGTATGGGAACTATACTAGGTATGGAAACTATACTAGGTATGGGCTTTCACAGATTCTGCCGAGGCTGCCCCTCCTCCTTGCTCGGGCAGGCTGCGGCGTTCGTCGTCACCGGAGTACTAGCTACTGCCGATCTGTGTTCTCTGTGTCTATGTTGCACCTGTTGTCTGATTGTTACACACCTGTTTCCTACCCTATTTAACCCAGGTGCTCCCAATGTGTCTTGTGCGTGGTTGTTTTTCGTTTCGTGTGTCGTCTGGTGAGCGGGTTAGTTCCTTCCTGCGTGAAGGTATTTTCTGTGTTGTTTTCTTTACTCAAGTTTAGTAAAGTACATTTCCTCGAGTTCTGTGTCCTGCGCCTGACTTCGATCCACCGCATTACACTGACACTCGTTACATGGGCATAGGAACTATACTAGGTATTGGAATTGTATTAGTTCTGGGTATGGGAAATTGACTAGTTATGGGAACTATACTAGGTATGGGGACTATACTAGGTATGGGAAATTGACTAGGAATGGGGACTATACTATACTATACTATACTAGTTATGGGAACTATACTAGAAATGGGAACAACAGACCAGGCCATCTGTCCTTTTAGTCTAATCAGTTCAAAAAGTCACAAATCAAGACTTTGTCACGCTTGTTGAATGGGTTCAGGGTCTAACTGCTTTGTGTTTAAGACATGTTGTACGGGTTCAGGGTCCATATAGATTTGATTATTACACCAACTTTTTTTCAAATTTCAAAAGAATTTCAAGAGAAATGCTCCTTTATTCTGTAATGTTTATCCTGACAGATCAGTCCCAACACTGCTACACTGTGATGTTTATCCTGACAGATCAGTCCCAACACTGTAATGTTTATCCTGACAGATCAGTCCCAACACTGTAATGTTTATCCTGACAGATCAGTCCCGACACTGCTACACTGTAATGTTTATCCTGACAGATCAGTCCCAACACTGTAATGTTTATCCTGACAGATCAGTCCCTACACTGTAATGTTTATCCTGACAGATCAGTCCCAACACTGCTACACTGTAATGTTTATCCTGACAGATCAGTCCCAACACTGCTACACTGTAATGTTTATCCTGACAGATCAGTCCCAACACTGTAATGTTTATCCTGACAGATCAGTCCCAACACTGCTACACTGTAATGTTTATCCTGACAGATCAGTCCCAACACTGCTACACTGTAATGTTTATCCTGACAGATCAGTCCCAACACTGCTACACTCTAATGTTTATCCTGACAGATCAGTCCCAACACTGCTACACTGTAATGTTTATCCTGACAGATCAGTCCCAACACTGCTACACTGTGATGTTTATCCTGACAGATCAGTCCCAACACTGCTACACTGTGATGTTTATCCTGACAGATCAGTCCCAACACTGCTACACTGTGATGTTTATCCTGACAGATCAGTCCCAACACTGCTACACTGTGATGTTTATCCTGACAGATCAGTCCCAACACTGCTACACTGTAATGTTTATCCTGACAGATCAGTCCCAATACTGTAATGTTTATCCTGACAGATCAGTCCCAACACTGTAATGTTTATCCTGAAAGATCAGTCCCAACACTGTAATGTTTATCCTGAAAGATCAGTCCCAACACTGTAATGTTTATCCTGACAGATCAGTCCCAACACTGCTACACTGTAATGTTTATCCTGACAGATCAGTCCCAACACTGTAATGTTTATCCTGACAGATCAGTCCCAACACTGTAATGTTTATCCTGACAGATCAGTCCCAACACTGTAATGTTTATCCTGACAGATCAGTCCCAACACTGCTACACTGTGATGTTTATCCTGACAGATCAGTCCCAACACTGCTACACTGTGATGTTTATCCTGACAGATCAGTCCCAACACTGCTACACTGTAATGTTTATCCTGACAGATCAGTCCCAACACTGCTACACTGTAATGTTTATCCTGACAGATCAGTCCCAACACTGCTACACTGTAATGTTTATCCTGACAGATCAGTCCCAACACTGCTACACTGTAATGTTTATCCTGACAGATCAGTCCCAACACTGCTACACTCTAATGTTTATCCTGACAGATCAGTCCCAACACTGTAATGTTTATCCTGACAGATCAGTCCCAACACTGCTACACTGTAATGTTTATCCTGACAGATCAGTCCCAACACTGCTACACTGTAATGTTTATCCTGACAGATCAGTCCCAACACTGCTACACTCTAATGTTTATCCTGACAGATCAGTCCCAACACTGCTACACTGTAATGTTTATCCTGACAGATCAGTCCCAACACTGTAATGTTTATCCTGACAGATCAGTCCCAACACTGCTACACTGTAATGTTTATCCTGACAGATCAGTCCCAACACTGTAATGTTTATCCTGACAGATCAGTCCCAACACTGCTACACTGTGATGTTTATCCTGACAGATCAGTCCCAACACTGTAATGTTTATCCTGACAGATCAGTCCCAACACTGTAATGTTTATCCTGACAGATCAGTCCCAACACTGCTACACTGTAATGTTTATCCTGACAGATCAGTCCCAACACTGTAATGTTTATCCTGACAGATCAGTCCCAACACTGCTACACTGTAATGTTTATCCTGACAGATCAGTCCCAACACTGTAATGTTTATCCTGACAGATCAGTCCCAACACTGCTACACTGTAATGTTTATCCTGACAGATCAGTCCCAACACTGCTACACTGTAATGTTTATCCTGACAGATCAGTCCCAACACTGCTACACTGTAATGTTTATCCTGACAGATCAGTCCCAACACTGCTACACTGTAATGTTTATCCTGACAGATCAGTCCCAACACTGCTACACTGTAATGTTTATCCTGACAGATCAGTCCCAACACTGCTACACTGTAATGTTTATCCTGACAGATCAGTCCCAACACTGCAACACTGTAATGTTTATCCTGACAGATCAGTCCCAACACTGCTACACTGTAATGTTTATCCTGACAGATCAGTCCCAACACTGCTACACTGTAATGTTTATCCTGACAGATCAGTCCCAACACTGTAATGTTTATCCTGACAGATCAGTCCCAACACTGTAATGTTTATCCTGACAGATCAGTCCCAACACTGTAATGTTTATCCTGACAGATCAGTCCCAACACTGTAATGTTTATCCTGACAGATCAGTCCCAACACTGCTACACTGTGATGTTTATCCTGACAGATCAGTCCCAACACTGTAATGTTTATCCTGACAGATCAGTCCCAACACTGTAATGTTTATCCTGACAGATCAGTTCCAACACTGCTACACTGTAATGTTTATCCTGACAGATCAGTCCCAACACTGTAATGTTTATCCTGACAGATCAGTTCCAACACTGCTACACTGTGATGTTTATCCTGACAGATCAGTCCCAACACTGTAATGTTTATCCTGACAGATCAGTCCCAACACTGCTACACTGTAATGTTTATCCTGACAGATCAGTCCCAACACTGTAATGTTTATCCTGACAGATCAGTCCCAACACTGTAATGTTTATCCTGACAGATCAGTCCCAACACTGTAATGTTTATCCTGACAGATCAGTCCCAACACTGTTACACTGTAATGTTTATCCTGACAGATCAGTCCCAACACTGCTACACTGTAATGTTTATCCTGACAGATCAGTCCCAACACTGTAATGTTTATCCTGACAGATCAGTCCCAACACTGTAATGTTTATCCTGACAGATCAGTCCCAACACTGTAATGTTTATCCTGACAGATCAGTCCCAACACTGCTACACTGTAATGTTTATCCTGACAGATCAGTCCCAACACTGCTACACTGTAATGTTTATCCTGACAGATCAGTCCCAATACTGTAATGTTTATCCTGACAGATCAGTCCCAACACTGCTACACTGTGATGTTTATCCTGACAGATCAGTCCCAACACTGCTACACTGTCATGTTTATCCTGACAGATCAGTCCCAACACTGTAATGTTTATCCTGACAGATCAGTCCCAACACTGTAATGCTTATCCTGACAGATCAGTCCCAACACTGCTACACTGTAATGTTTATCCTGACAGATCAGTCCCAACACTGTAATGTTTATCCTGACAGATCAGTCCCAACACTGCTACACTGTGATGTTTATCCTGACAGATCAGTCCCAACACTGTAATGTTTATCCTGACAGATCAGTCCCAACACTGTAATGTTTATCCTGACAGATCAGTCCCAACACTGCTACACTGTAATGTTTATCCTGACAGATCAGTCCCAACACTGCTACACTGTAATGTTTATCCTGACAGATCAGTCCCAACACTGCTACACTGTAATGTTTATCCTGACAGATCAGTCCCAACACTGCTACACTGTGATGTTTATCCTGAAAGATCAGTCCCAACACTGCTACACTGTGATGTTTATCCTGAAAGATCAGTCCCAACACTGTAATGTTTATCCTGACAGATCAGTCCCAACACTGTGATGTTTATCCTGAAAGATCAGTCCCAACACTGCTACACTGTAATGTTTATCCTGACAGATCAGTCCCAACACTGCTACACTGTAATGTTTATCCTGACAGATCAGTCCCAACACTGTGATGTTTATCCTGACAGATCAGTCCCAACACTGCTACACTGTAATGTTTATCCTGACAGATCAGTCCCAACACTGTAATGTTTATCCTGACAGATCAGTCCCAACACTGTAATGTTTATCCTGACAGATCAGTCCCAACACTGTAATGTTTATCCTGACAGATCAGTCCCAACACTGTAATGTTTATCCTGACAGATCAGTCCCAACACTGCTACACTGTAATGTTTATCCTGACAGATCAGTCCCAACACTGTAATGTTTATCCTGACAGATCAGTCCCAACACTGCTACACTGTGATGTTTATCCTGACAGATCAGTCCCAACACTGTAATGTTTATCCTGACAGATCAGTCCCAACACTGTAATGTTTATCCTGACAGATCAGTCCCAACACTGCTACACTGTAATGTTTATCCTGACAGATCAGTCCCAACACTGCTACACTGTGATGTTTATCCTGACAGATCAGTCCCAACACTGCTACACTGTAATGTTTATCCTGACAGATCAGTCCCAACACTGCTACACTGTAATGTTTATCCTGACAGATCAGTCCCAACACTGTAATGTTTATCCTGACAGATCAGTCCCAACACTGTAATGTTTATCCTGACAGATCAGTCCCAACACTGTAATGTTTATCCTGACAGATCAGTCCCAACACTGCTACACTGTAATGTTTATCCTGACAGATCAGTCCCAACACTGTAATGTTTATCCTGACAGATCAGTCCCAACACTGTAATGTTTATCCTGACAGATCAGTCCCAACACTGTAATGTTTATCCTGACAGATCAGTCCCAACACTGCTACACTGTAATGTTTATCCTGACAGATCAGTCCCAACACTGTAATGTTTATCCTGACAGATCAGTCCCAACACTGCTACACTGTAATGTTTATCCTGACAGATCAGTCCCAACACTGCTACACTGTAATGTTTATCCTGACAGATCAGTCCCAACACTGTAATGTTTATCCTGACAGATCAGTCCCAACACTGTAATGTTTATCCTGACAGATCAGTCCCAACACTGCTACACTGTAATGTTTATCCTGACAGATCAGTCCCAACACTGTAATGTTTATCCTGACAGATCAGTCCCAACACTGCTACACTGTAATGTTTATCCTGACAGATCAGTCCCAACACTGCTACACTGTAATGTTTATCCTGACAGATCAGTCCCAACACTGTAATGTTTATCCTGACAGATCAGTCCCAACACTGTAATGTTTATCCTGACAGATCAGTCCCAACACTGCTACACTGTGATGTTTATCCTGAAAGATCAGTCCCAACACTGCTACACTGTGTACAGCCATCCTATCTATCCTATCTGAATGTATATAACATAGATTGTGGTGTATTATGAGTCTACTACATTTATTTCCTATAGAGTATTGGTGTACCATACAATCAATCCATTTGACTATCTGTATATTTGAGCATTTCCAATTGACTCTGTGTCAAACATAAAGAAAAGACAAAGTTCTGCAACGAAGTAGAAAATACTAATAGGATTTATTCAGTGGTATCAAAAACAACTACTAACAAACATAGAAAAAATAGATATGATATGATAAGAAATATATTACTTTAGTTCAATAAATATCACATAGGTAATCAGACAGACAGCAGTCTCTGGTGAATATGTTCCCCATCTTAGTGCTTTAGGGGTTCTGACTCTCTCCCAGAGCTGTTAATAATACAACATTCTAACAGAGCTAGTGTTAGCTAACAGCTGCTAACAGTACATGATGCTAACAGAGCTAGCATGATGCTAACAGAGCTAGCGTTAGCTAACAGCTGCTAACAGTACATGATGCTAACAGAGCTAGCGTTAGCTAACAGCTGCTAGCACTACAGAGGCATGGTGCTGTTTCAGAGGTATCTGATGGTTGGTTGGCTGTTTCCCCCAATATTGTCAGGATTGTCAGGGTCTCATGGTGTTTTATAAAAGGCATCCATTTGCATGTGAATGGGGCTTTCCCGTCCACTTTAAACTAAACCTTCTGGCGCTCTCCGAGACGAGCTGGCTGATTGGCCAGAGATCAAAAATACATTCATTGTTCGTCAACAATAAAGAGTGTGAGGAGTGATTTATCAAAACCTGCGTCGTTTGGCCAGGCGTTAGCGTGATTCCCTCAGGAAGACAGCTCGTTTTTGTGTGAACAAAGCTGTGGGACATTGAAAGTAATTCATGATTCCTGAGAGGGAGGGTTTACTTGCCCATTTTGTTAAGAGTTGTGGCAGGTAATTTTTTTATTGTGATTATCAAAATCTGACCACTCTCATTAAATGACTTTGCATATTTGACAACGTTATTTGAATACAATCTCTTTCATTAAAATACTTCAAACTTCCTTTAAAGGATTGACCCTTCCCCCAGTCACCTTCAGCCTATTCCATTGACTTCTCTGTCTCTTCCTAGAAGTTGAGGGTATTCTAGAAGTTGAGGGTATTCTAGGAGTTGAGGGTATTCTAGGAGTTGAGGGTATTCTAGGAGTTGAGGGTATTCTAGGAGTTGAGGGTATTCTAGGAGTTGAGGGTATTCTAGGAGTTGAGGGTATTCTAGAAGTTGAGGGTATTCTAGGAGTTGAGGGTATTCTAGGAGTTGAGGGTATTCTAGGAGTTGAGGGTATTCTAGAAGTTGAGGGTATTCTAGGAGTTGAGGGTATTCTAGGAGTTGAGGGTATTCTAGGAGTTGAGGGTATTCTAGGAGTTGAGGGTATTCTAGGTAGATCTGTGGGTGTCACTCCTTATTCTACAGAGGATGTTGTGATAACCATACTGCCATATTGGTAGCGAGAGAAACTCCTTTCAAGGCAATGGGGCGGACCTGTGGATTTAACCCATAAACTGGGCGGCAGGTATCTTAGTGGTTAAGAGCGTTGTGCCAGTAACCGAAAGGTCGCTGGTTCTAATCCCTGAGCCGACTAGGTGAAAAATCTATCGATGTGCCCTTGAGCAAGGCACTTAACCCTAATTGCTCCTGTAAGTCGCTCTGGATAAGAGCGTCTGCTAAATGACAAAAAATGTAAATGTAAAAAAATTTAAACTAGGCCACTTGGATTGTCTCTCCAAAAGTTGGCCCTTTTGTCCAGTGATGCCAGGATCACTTCTTTATGACCGTTACACCAGGAAGGGCATCAGTGACCTTTACACCAGGAAGGGCATCAGTGACCTTTACACCAGGAAGGGCATCAGTGACCTTTACACCAGGAAGGGCATCAGTGACCTTTACACCAGGAAGGGCATCAGTGACCTTTACACCAGGAAGGGCATCAATGAGGGTTCCATCAGTTCTAGAACTCAACGATTAGTCACCTGTAGTTGAGTGACACTGACAGTCCAGTGGCAATGACCCTGGCACTACCCTGATACTACCCTGATACTACCCTGGCACTACCCTGATACTACCCTGTCACTACCCTGTTACTACCCTGGCACTACCCTGGCACTACCCTGATACTACCCTGATACTACCCTGGCACTACCCTGATACTACCCTGTCACTACCCTGTTACTACCCTGGCACTACCCTGGCACTACCCTGGCACTACCCTGGCACTACCCTGGCACTACCCTGGCACTACCCTGTTACTACCCTGGCACTACCCTGGCACTACCCTGTCACTACCCTGGCACTACCCTGTTACTACCCTGGCACTACCCTGTCACTACCCTGTCACTACCCTGTCACTACCCTGGCACTACCCTGTCACTACCCTGTCACTACCCTGGCAATGACCCTGTTACTACCCTGTCACTACCCTGTCACTACCCTGGCACTACCCTGGTCACTACCCTGTTACTACCCTGGCACTACCCTGTCACTACCCTGGCACTACCCTGGCACTACCCTGGCACTACCCTGGCACTACCCTGTCACTACCCTGGCACTACCCTGGCACTACCCTGGCACTACCCTGTCACTACCCTGGCACTACCCTGTTACTACCCTGTCACTACCCTGTCACTACCCTGGCACTACCCTGTCACTACCCTGGCACTACCCTGGCACTACCCTGGCACTACCCTGGCACTACCCTGTCACTACCCTGTCACTACCCTGGCACTACCCTGGCACTACCCTGTCACTACCCTGTCACTACCCTGGCACTACCCTGTCACTACCCTGGCACTACCCTGGCACTACCCTGTCACTACCCTGTCACTACCAGTATTGTGACAGTACAGTTCAAGTCCAGGCTAAGACAGACAACCCTCCATATGATCCTACTCTCCACCTTAGCAGCTGGGTGAGGTGGTGATGGGGCTGTGGAGGAAGGAGAGCTGTCCATGTCCAGCAGAGCCGTGGATGGGGATAGACACTGGGAAGTTAAAGACCGTACTGCTCTTCCCCAGGGCAGGACTCCCGGCCTCCGACGAGCAGGACGACGTAGCCAGGACCTGGGACTCAAACCGCAGCAGTTGGCCCATGAAGCTGAAGTTAGGACTGATGATGCTGCGCCGCTGCTTGACGAACTCGAAGGCCTCGTCCAGCTTCACGCGGTTGGTCCTCATCAAGTAGGCCAGACAGATGGTGGCGGAGCGGGAGATGCCGGCTTGGCAGTGGACAAACACACGGCCGCCTTTATTACGGATGGAGTCTATAGGAGAGAGAGAAGGAGAGGGGAGATTAGTACGGATGGAGTCTATAGGAGAGAGAGAGAAGGAGAGGGGAGATTATTACAGATGGAGTCTATAGGACAGAGAGAAGGAGAGGGGAGATTATTACAGATGGAGTCTATAGGAGAGAGAGAAGGAGAGGGGAGATTAGTACGGATGGAGTCTATAGGAGAGAGAGAGAAGGAGAGGGGAGATTAGTACGGATGGAGTCTATAGGAGAGAGAGAGAAGGAGAGGAGAGATTAGTACGGATGGAGTCTATAGGAGAGAGAGAAGGAGAGGGGAGATTATTACGGATGGAGTCTATAGGAGAGAGAGAAAAGGAGAGGGGAGATTATTACGGATGGAGTCTATAGGAGAGAGAGAAGGAGAGGGGAGATTAGTACAACGTTCAACTATGTGTCAATGAAAAATATTCAACTTAGTTCTTCTGTAAGTGTGGGACAGTTGTGTAAATTGTTGCCAGATTCTAAAAGGTTTCTCTTTGACTGTGTTAGATTAACATTGGTCCTTTGTAGCTCAGTTGGTAGAGCATGTCACTTGTAACGACAGCGTAGTGGGTTCAATTCCCGGGACCACCCATATGTAAAATGTATGCACGCATGACTGTAAATTGCTCTGGATTAAAGTGTCTGCTAAATGGCCTACACAGTATTATATATTACAATTACCTAGCTATGGCTATTCCAGTTACACTAACAAGTCTGTCATAAGTCTGTCTACACTGTCCTCCTTGCTCAGTCAGTAGACCTGCTTCCCGTTCGGAACAGTTTGTGCATATATTATGACGATTTTGTGACAATTCTATGATGTTTTTCTTCGTTCTGGACTTCGGTGAGGGTTTTTTCAGCTGTTCAGGCACACAAAATGTTTTCTCGAGGCAAGCCGAAGTTGGTAGCCCCTTCGTCGGTGATTGATCAACAGTAGGGATTCTTCAATAAAGTATTTGTTGTCGTTCAGAGACGACTCGTTTTCATGCACATTGTTTCATTGAGAAATACTGCACCAAACATCTTAGTTAGATGTCAAATTGTGCGACTAAGATTTCCTCTGCAAAAACATCCAAATTAATGACATTTATTGAGATATCTTAGATTAATTCTGACTATTTTGAGGAAGTGTATACTGGCTACGGCATCTCAAAATGTACAAACAGTACTATTGCCGCTTTTTTCTTGTTTTTCAAGCGAGTATGCGAGCACACTCGTTCGGTTACCCTAGACGAGTTCGGTTACCCTAGACGAGTTCGGTTACCCTAGACGAGTTCGGTTACCCTAGACGAGTTCGGCTACCCTAGACGAGTTCGGTTACCCTAGACGAGTTCGGTTACCCTAGACGAGTTCGGTTACCCTAGACGAGTTAGGTTACCCTAGACGAGTTCGGTTACCCTAGACGAGTTAGGTTACCCTAGACGAGTTCGGTTACCCTAGACGAGTTCGGTTACCCTAGACGAGTTAGGTTACCCTAGACGAGTTCGGCTAGGTGCCAGCCGAACTGAAGCATGTGGAAGCCTTAACCACAGCAGGAAGTGACCAACATCCTCTTTGCTCAGTCGTTAGGCCTACTAAGCCACAGCAGGAAGTGACCAGCATCCTCTTTGCTCAGTCGTTAGGCCTACTAAGCCACAGCAGGAAGTGACCAACATCCTCTTTGCTCAGTCGTTAGGCCTACTAAGCCACAGCAGGAAGTGACCAACAGAAATGTAGGTTATTCCTCCTGACACACGTTCAGTTGCCAAATCACCCTCCATAGTGTTGCTAACGGACCCATCTCATTAACCCAGGTAGGGGGCAGTTAGATGGGTCTGGGGGGGGGGCTATTCCCCAAGGAGAGGGGGGCAGAAGGGGACAAAGGGGGGTTAGCTGCCCCCCTGCTGGGGTTATTAATCTGGGAGAAAGGCCGGCCGTGAGCCTGGTGGAGAAAACTGCCTTTTGTCCTGACAGAACAAAGAGATGGAGGGGAGAGGAGGGAGCTGCATTCAACCATCAGCCTCTCTCTGGCTGCGTCCCAAACGGTACCCTATTCCCTTTATAGTGCACTACTTTAGACCCGGGCCCATAGGGTTAACACTACTTTAGACCAGGGCAGTGCACTATAAAGGGAATAGGGTGCCATTTGGGATCTGCTTCGTGGCTCCCACATGATAAGGGACCCTCTGTTGGGTCTGCTTCGTGGCTCCCACATCATAAGGGACCACCTCTTTAAAAGGGGGGTCTAGTAGAGGGGTGGATGGGGTGTGATGATGTCAACACCATTGTGGTGGAGCAGGGAGCCCTGGCTCAGACAGCTGGTCGGGGTTTTGGAGGGAACTTTTTTCTATTTAAATCCAAGTCATTGAATGGAGGAGAGGAGGGAGGGATGGAGAGAGGGGGTTGGCTGTTGAGTTGTAGTAGTTCGTTTTCCCGCCAAGCCAATGGCTTCCATGACTACAGCTGTGGTTGCCTTGCTTGGTGATTGTGTCCTCTGTTTGTCAGTTAACTAGAGCTATGAGAGAATTAAAACTGAACTAGTTCGCTAGCTACTTACAATGACCGTGATATCGTGACCTGCGCAAAGCATAGTTCTGAGATATTGAGCATCAAAGTTTTCACATCTCAGAACTGTTTTGTAGTGAATTCTTCTTTCATAAACCCATTAAGGTCCTCATCTTAAAGGCACCTAAAGTGCAGAGTATCAAAATCCACAAATTCAGTTTTTTTTTTATGGGGGTGCAATCGCAGATAGCACCTTATGGCTCTGAAATGTCAATCTGGGTTCAGCCATATAGTTCTATCTGATACATCTGAATTAGACGTTTTTAAGACAACTGTAGCTATTTAAATAAATAAATGATAGAATAACACTATTTTACCAAGATAGAGATAGAGAACACATCATCAAATACATTAAGAAATGCATTATGATCATCAGACGAATTACTGTCATCACGGAACAACGATGTGGCCACGCCATTTACTTTAAGATTTCTGACAGTGTTGTTTTTTTATTTTGCTTGCGTGCCGTTATCGCTGGCTAGACTAGACCATGCTTAGAGGGAGATGGCAAAGACATGTTCTGATTGGTCCGTCTGTATTTGTTCAGGCTTGTGATTGGCTTGCAGATGGAACCTTAGAGCGCCAAGTTCAAATGGGTTTATGCAGATAGAATTTTCTAGTTTTCCATTTTTTTTTCACTTAAAATGTACTTTTTCAAAAATCTAACTTCACAGACATATGAATAACAATCTAAAGATAAATTATATGTGAATAGCTAATTGTTTACAAAAATGTCAGATATAACCTTATACGTAGTTCCAAAGTCTCAATACGTTTTCTTACCTAGCTACCTGAAGTTGAATACACTGACTGTTAGTCGCTCTGGATTGGAGTGTCTGCTAAATGTAATGTAAATGTAGCCTAAGACAGTTAAGACACTCACCGATAAACTCTATGGCCTCGTTGAACCAGGAGGAGATGTCAGCCTTGTGGTTGTCCTCTACAGGGATACTCTTGTACTGGAAGGACTCTTCAAAGTGGTTGGGGCAGTTAGCTGACACGTTGATAAGAGCAGTGATACCCAGCATGTCTAACATGTCCTTTCTGGAGGCATGGTAGGCACTGCCCAGGTAGAGGAAGGGAAGGATCTCCACTGGACCACCCTGGAGAGGAGGAGTGGAACAGGACAGAAAACAGTCAACCACCAGCCCTAAAGAGTTAGGCTGTAATAAAGTTAGTCTAAGATGTCAAAATATATAGTTTGATGACACACTGACACTGTTTTGAGAGTAATAACGTGTCAAAGTGTTATTGGAGATGAAGATAGGAACAGAAACCAATGTCAAATCCAAGCCTATAAATACGTATGCCTATGTGGTCCTCTGTAGCTCAATTGGTAGAGCATGGCGCTCATAACGCCAGGGTAGTGGGTTCGATCCCCGGGACCACCCATACGTAAAAAAATGCACACATGACTGTAAGTGGCTTTGGATAAAAGCGTCTGCTAAATGGCATATTATTATAGCCTACCAAATTGAGGTTAGTTTAAGATGGCAGAATCTATTGTTTGATGACACACTGACATTGGTTTATTTACTATACAGGTAAAAGTGTTGTTACACAGTAATAACATACAAAATACATGTTTAAAAAGAAAACCTACCTGGTCATAAAGCGGTGTCCTGCATGGACTGTCGGCGCTGTCTGGCCGGGCGCTGAGGGGCAGACTCAGTCCCTGTGGAGCTGACGGCTTGGTGCACATCTCTGGATACTCGGAGGAGAACGTGTCAAAACCACCTAAACAATGACAAGAACGGACGTAAGGATGCCGCTAAATGACGTAAGGATGCCGTCCAACAGTCCCGTCACCATCTCAGTTACAGGACGTAAGGATACCGTCCAACAGTCCCGTCACCATCTCAGTTACAGGACGTAAGGATACCGTCCAACAGTCCCGTCACCATCTCAGTTACAGGACGTAAGGATACCGTCCAACAGTCCCGTCAGTTACAAGCAGCTGTATAGTGGCTATTTTGGCACAGTCACAGCGTTCACCTCATAACTGACGTAGGCCTACGCAACGGCACATTTGTTGTGCGCCGATTGCTTCATCAACATGGAGAAGCCTAGGCTACATAAAAAAGCTACTATAACACGTTTATAATAAATCTAATTACCTTTGAGAAAGAAGACACTAGCTCCACACGGGTCTCGGCACAGAGCTGTCACGGCGAGCATTAGAGTCCCGTCCTTCTTCACTTGGCCGAAGTCCAAACTCCGATCATCCAGAAACACCACCGACCGATACTCCCCTGAGAGAAGCCGGTTCCGCGTGTCCTCGTTGGGCACGATGTGTCCCACCCCCAGCCCCCCTCTGGCCCTCCGGCGGACTATAGTACTGAAGCGGACGTTGGTGGACCCGGAGATGTGAGAGGAGTTGAAGGAGAAGAATGAGCGGCAGTCCAGGACCAGACAGCCCGGGTCTTCACCCTCCAGAAGCCCGCGGAGGGACACGGCATCGATGCTGGGGACTTCCATGATCACCATAGTAGGAGGGCGGCGGGCGGAAAATGCCAAATCCAAATACATAGACTGTGGAAAAGGCAAAGAAACCCCTGGGTGGTCGGTGTCACCTGTTCGTCTCAACACTTGTGAGGTTTTCTTCTTTTAAGTCACAAGTAGATTTCTTCTTTTGAAACAGTTGAATGTTATTTTGTTCTCCTTAGCTTATTTGAGGTTTTCCCAAAATGAAGGTAAACTGAGAGATAAATAAATCAGTAACAATGAATAAATTTAGAATAAAAAATTAAACAATCCGTCCCTCTTCTCGGGTGTATTTTCTTTGGTTGTTTCTTGTTTATAAAAGTATTATTTTTCAGTCCCGAGGTTGTTCTGAAAGAAGCCTGTGAAAATGACTTATATAGTACCCCGTGAAGGAGAAACCACTGACGTCAGACTTCCCTTCCTGGCACACTGCCCGCTCCAGTTTGCACATAC
>NC_140019.1:39461173-39516173 GCF_964263955.1 Coregonus lavaretus | reverse complement strand
GAGTAGAGTTCAGTAGAGTAGAGTAGAGTAGAGTAGAGTAGAGTAGAGTAGAGCAGAGCAGAGCAGAGTAGAGTTCAGTAGAGTAGAGCAGAGCAGAGCAGAGCAGAGCAGAGTAGAGTAGAGTAGAGTAGAGTAGAGTAGAGCAGAGTAGAGTAGAGTAGAGTAGAGTAGAGCAGATTAGAGTAGAGTAGAGTAGAGTAGAGTAGAGTAGAGTAGAGCAGAGTAGAGTAGAGTAGAGTAGAGTAGAGTAGAGTAGAGTTCAGTAGAGTAGAGTAGAGCAGAGTAGAGTAGAGTAGAGTTCAGTAGAGTAGAGTAGAGTAGAGTAGAGTAGAGTAGAGTAGAGTAGAGTAGAGTTCAGTACAGTAGTGTATAGTTCAGTAGAGTACAGTATAGTTCAGTTCAGTACAGTAGGGTATAGTTCAGTACAGTATAGTTCAGTACAGTACAGTAGAGATCAGTACAGTAGAGTAGAGTAGAGTTCAGTACTGTAGAGTATAGTAGAGATCAGTACTCTAGAGTAGAGTATAGTAGAGTATAGTAGAGTATAGTAGAGTTCAGTATAGTAGAGTAGAGTTCAGTATAGTAGAGTAGAGTAGAATAGAGTACTGTAGAGTAGAGTAGAGTTCAGTACCACAGGAGGTTGGTGGGACCTTAATTGGGGAGGACGGGCTCGTGGTAATGACTGGAGAGGAGTCAGTGGAATGGTTGGGGAGGACGGGCTCGTGGTAATGACTGGAGCGGAGTCAGTGGAATGGTTGGGGAGGACGGGCTCGTGGTAATGGCTGGAGCGGAGTCAGTGGAATGGTTGGGGAGGACGGGCTCGTGGTAATGGCTGGAGCGGAGTCAGTGGAATGGTTGGGGAGAACAGGCTCGTGGTAATGGCTGGAGCGGAGTCAATGGAATGGTTGGGGAGGATGGGCTCGTGGTAATGACTGGAGCGGAGTCAGTGGAATGGTTGGGGAGAACAGGCTCGTGGTAATGACTGGAGCGGAATCAGTGGAATGGTTGGGGAGGACGGGCTCGTGGTAATGGCTGGAGCGGAATCAGTGGAATGGTTGGGGAGGACGGGCTTGTGGTAATGGCTGGAGCGGAATCAGTGGAATGGTTTCCAGGTGTTTGATGCCATTCCATTTGCTCCGTTCCAGCCATTATTATGAGCCGTCCTCCCCTCAGCAGCCTCCACTGTTCAGTCCAATACAGTACATCAGGGCTCTTCAATTCCGGTCCTGGAGGGCCGAAACACCTCTGTTTTTCATCCTCTCCTTCTAATCAGGGGCTAATTCAGACCTGGGACACCAGGTGAGTGCAATTAACTACCAGGTAGAAATAAAAAACAGAAGTGTTTCGGCCCTCCAGGACCGGAATTGAAGAACCCTGCAGTACATTATAGTGTACTCAACTTTAATGTGCTCTGCTGTGTCCTGTACTGAACTCTACTATATTCTAATCTACTGTACTGTTGGGTGAATTCAGAAAGAGTGGGACATCATACAAACTGGGACAGACCACGAGAAAATGATCTTGTGATCTCCACAAAACAACTTTTGCTATATAGTTATGTATTTATGACATTTTCAACCTCTCCCTGACCGAGTCTGTAATACCTACATGTTTCAAGCAGACCACCATAGTCCCTGTGCCCAAGAAAGCGAAGGTAACCTGCCTAAATGACTACCGACCCGTAGCATTCACGTCGGTAGCCACGAAGTGCTTTGAAAGGCTGGTCATGGCTCACATCAACACCATCATGCCGGAAACCCTAGACCCACTCCAATTCGCATACCGCCCCAGCAGATCCACAGATGACGCAATCTCAATCGCACTCCACACTGGCCTTTCCCACCTGGACAAAATGAACACCTATGTGAAAATGCTGTTCATTGACTACAGCTCAGCGTTCAACACCATAGTGCCCTCAAAGCTCATCACTAAGCTAAGGACCCTGGGACTAAACTCCTCCCTCTGCAACTGGATCCTGGACTTCCTGACAGGTTACCCCCAGGTGGTAAGGGTAGCCAACAACACATCTACCATGCTGATCCTCAACACGGGGGCCCCTCAGGGGTACGTGCTTAGTCCCCTTCTGTACTCCCTGTTCACCCATGACTGCATGGCCAGGCACGACTCCAACACCATCATTAAGTTTGCTGACGACACAACAGTGGTAGGCCTGATCACCAACAACGATGAGACAGCCTATAGGGAGGAGGTCAGAGACCTGGCAATGTGGTGCCAGGACAACAACCTCTCCCTCAACATGAGCAAGACAAAGGAGATGATCGTGGACTACAGGAAAAGGAGGGCCGAACACGCCCCCATTCACATCGACGGACTGTAGTGGAGCGAGTCGAGAGTTTCAAGTTCCTTGGTGTCCACATCACCAACAAACTGTCATGGTCCAAACACACCAAGACAATCGTGAAGAGGGCACGACAACACCTTTTCTCCCTCAGGAGAATGGAAAGATTTGGCATGGGTCCCCAGATCCTCCAAAAGTTCTACAGCTGCTCCATCGAGAGCATCCTGATCGGTTGATTCACCGCCTGGTATGGCAACTGCTCAGTATCCGACCGTAAGGCGCTACAGAGGGTAATGCGTACGGCCCAGTACATCACTGGGGCCAAGCTTCCTGCCATCGAGGACCTCTATACCAGGCGGTGTCAGAGGTAAAAAATATTGGCCTCCCCCCCTTTGTTTTTACACTGCTGGTACTCGCTGGTTATTATCTTTGCATAGTCACTTTACCCCTACCTACATGTACAAATTACCTCGACTAACCTGTACCTCCACACATTGACTCGGTACCGGTACCCCCTGTATATAGCCTCATTATTGTTATTTTGTTGTGTTTTTCTATTTATTTTTTACTTTAGTTTATTTAGTAAATATTTTCTTAACTCTATTTTGTTAAAACTGCATTGTTGTTTAAGGGCTTGTAAGCATTTCACTGTAATGTCTACACATGTTGTATTCGGCGCATGTGACAAATAAAATTAGATTTTATTTGATCATGAGATAAATAAGTTGTGATCTCGACATAATGAGGAAAACATGTTTTTATTCATATGTCCTCTCTGGACTTCCGTATCTCTGGACTTAGTACAGACCTTCACCAGGCAGGCAAACATTTCAGTCCTTTGCTACTAGCTGTGTTCGAATACCCATACTAACATACTGTATACTACATACTTAATGAGTATGGGAACTTAATAATGATAATGAATAATAACTTAATAATGAGTAATGGGAACTTTTGGCATATTAACTATATCCATACTATGACCAATAAGCATACTACATACTCAATTTCGTCAAAATAGTATAGTTAGTGCAGTTAGTATGAGTATTCGAACACAGCTACTGTCTTTGGTTTGATTTAAAAGAATGGAAGTAGAATCGTACAACCAGGAAGTGAATTCAACCAATAGGATTTTGCAAAGCGTCCTAAACTGACGTCAACCCGGTAACGTTGAACAACCCGTAGGCTTGAAGAGAAATCTGAAAAACCGTGCTGATTTCCCGTTAATTTTAATTGTTTTAAAATACCCATCTAAAACGTGCAAACATCATGGTTTTCGATGTAAGGAGGTGAGTAAAGGACTTTGGTTCACATTTCGCATGCTTAAATGCCACTCGTAATATTTGGATTATTTTCTGTGTATGGAGAGAATCCCCTGCTATCCTCTGGTTCCGAGTTCGCTAGCCAGCAAGTTAGCGGGATGATTGTTGCTACATTGTTACAACAGTTGTTTTATTGTTACCGCGGGCAGTTGTTCACCTGCAATTTATCGCGTCAGTAGATTGTCCAAAAAGTATACCCGCTTTGCCTGAAAAGAT
This sequence comes from Coregonus lavaretus, assembly GCF_964263955.1. NCBI lineage: Eukaryota > Metazoa > Chordata > Actinopteri > Salmoniformes > Salmonidae > Coregonus > Coregonus lavaretus. The sequence continues at coordinate 39,512,336 of NC_140019.1, read as the reverse complement.
GCCCATTCAGACGAACTATTTAGCATTTAGGCTAACCGGCTATCATTCTGAGAAACACTTATAAAGGCACCTAAACTTTTCATTGTGAAATAAAACCTAATAGGCTATTACAATACACATACGTTAAATTAAAGGCTATTGTTGTCGTATATTGTATTATTTAGGCAATATATTATTTATTTTGTAAATATCCAAATACTTTTTTCCTTTTGTTGAGCCATGAATATCAGCCATTGTTTGTGTCATTTCCTATGCTTTCTCCTACATTATGATTCTACTTCAGTGCATGAAGGAGAGATGATGAGGAATCATCTGTAGGATGTAGAGTGCTGGTTCATAATCTGCTGGACCTACAGCTCCAAGAGACTGCGGTCACACCGTAGTATGCACGGTATACCAGCCTGGTCTCATAGACTGGACGTAACATAGTAAAAGTACATCCGGGACACTCAAATTAGTATTATACGCTACATGACCAAAAGTATGTGGACTCCTGCTTGTCGAACATCTCATTCTAAAATCATTGGCATTAATATGGAAGTGGTCCCCCCTTTGCTGCTATAACAGCCTCCACTCTTCTGGGAAGGCTTTCCACTAGATGTTGGAACATTGCTGTGGGGACTTGATTCCATTCAGCCACAAGAGCATTAGTGAGGTCGGGCACTGATGTTGGGCACTGATGTTGGGCGATTAGGCCTTGGCTCGCAGTCGGCGTTCTAATTCATCCCAAAGGTGTTCAATGGGTTTAGGTCAGGGCTCTGTGCAGGCCAGTCAAGTTCTTCCACACCGTTCTCGACAAACCATTTCTGTATGGACCTCGCTTTGTGCACGGTGGCATTGTCATGCTGAAACAGGAAAGGGCCTTCCCCAAACTGTTGCCACAAAGTTGGAAGCACAGAATCGTCTAGAATGTCATTGTATGATGTAGTGTTAAGATTTCCCAGACCATTGTCCCTCCTCCACCAAACTTTACAGTTGGCACTATGTATTGGGGCAGGTAGCGTTCTCCTGGCATCCGCCAAACCCAGATTAGTCCGTCGGACTGCCAGATGGTGACGCGTGATTCATCACTCCAGAGAACGCGTTTCCACTGCTCCAGAGTCCAATGGCGGTGAGCTTTACACCACTCCAGCTGACGCTTGGCATTGTGCATGGTGATTTTAGGCTTGTGTGCGGCTGCTCGGCCATGGAAACCCATTTCATGAAGCTTCCGACGAACAGTTATTGTGCTGACGTTGCTTCCAGAGGCAGTTTGGAACTTGACGAACTGACTTGTTGGAAAGGTGGCATTCTATGACGGTGCCACGTTGAAAGTCACTGAGCTCTTCAGTAAGGCCATTCTACTGCCAATGTTTGTCTATGGAGATTGCATGGCGGTGTGCTCGATTTTATACACCTGTCAGCAACTGGTGTGGCTGAAATAGCCGAATCCACTAATTTGAAGGGGTGTCCAAATACTTTTGTATATATAGTGTATGTTACATTTGGTATAGTTATATAAAACAGATGGTTACATAAGGCTTAATAGAAAGTAGGGTGGTTGATCGGGGTGGATGGGTGGGCGTATAATGTGAAGGTCTAGCAACCCAAAGGTAGCAAGTTCGAATCTCATCACGGACAACTTTAGCATTTTACCAACTTTACAACTACTTACTACTTTTTAGCTACTTTGCAACTAATTAGCATGTTAGCTAACCCTTCCCCTAACGCTAACCTTAACCTTTTTTAGCTAACCCTTCCCCTAACCTTAACCCTTTAACCTAACTCCTAAACTTTATCCTAACCATAACCCTAATCCCTAGCCTAGCTAACGTTAGCCACCTAGCTAGAATTCGTAAAATATCGTACGAAGTGTAATTCTTAACATATTATACAAAATAAGTGATGGACATCCACAAATTAATAGATACCATACGAAATGTAACATATACTAAATGGAGTTGCTCAGATTTACGTACAGAATAATACGAAATTTTCTGAGACCAGGTTGGGTATACTGTTCCAAAGCACACAGACATTCTTTGCATACTGCTTGTCATCTGGGCTGGGATGTGCCTGGCTGCCTGAGCTGTAAGAACGGCTCCAAGTTCAGATAATCATTCCACCCCACACAATACCCCGATAAGTACATGTACTTCAGAACCTGCTGTGTTGCGTCAAGACAGTCATACCCCAAATACTCCTGCGAGACACCTCGTTATGGATCTGTCAGTGGTACTGATACTGACCCTCCTGTGAGTGGTCCTCTGTAGCTCAATTGGTAGAGCATGGCGTTTGTAACGCCAGGGTAGTGGGTTCGATCCCCGGGACCACCCATACGTAAAAATGTATGCACACATGACTGTAAGTCGCTTTGGATAAAAGCGTCTGCTAAATGGCATATTATTATTACCTCATTATGGATCTGTCAGTGGTACTGATACTGACCCACCTGTGAGACGCCTCATTATGGATCATTAGGGCAGTGTTGCCCAACTCCGGTCCTCCAGTACTACCTCCAGTACACATTTGTATTGTAGCCCTGGACAAACATACCTGATTCAACTAGTCAACTAATCATCAAGCCCTCAATGAGTTGAATCAGGTGAGTTTATCCAGGGCTACAACAAAAATGTGTACTGTTGAGGGGACTGGAGGACTGGAGCTGGGAAACACTGCTATAGGGGACCATTTTAGACAACGCCCAAACACAGTCAGCATTTGCTCTCGTTATGACCACTGTCATGGTTACACTAAGGAGATGGGGAGTTGACAGACCAAGGAAACTGGCTCTCATCAGGAGATGGGGAGTTGACAGACCCAGGAGATGGGGAGTTGACAGACCCAGGAGATGGGGAGTTGACAGACCCAGGAAACTGGCTCTCATCAGGAGATGGGGAGTTGACAGACCCAGGAAACTGGCTCTCATCAGGAGATGGGGAGTTGACAGACCCAGTAAACTGGCTGACTCATACGGAGATGGGGAGTTGACAGACCCAGGAGATGGGGAGTTGACAGACACAGGAAACTGGCTCTCATCAGGAGATGGGGAGTTGACAGACCCAGGAGATGGGGAGTTGACAGACACAGGAAACTGGCTCTCATCAGGAGATGGGGAGTTGACAGACCCAGAAAACTGTCTGACTCATCAGGAGAAAGGACAGGTCATTTACACCACCATGAGTTGATGTTTACTAAGAGTTGACAATGATCTAAAGTCTATAGACATCCGGCTACCTAGCTGCCCCACTCTACAGCCGGCTAGCTAGCTGCCCCCCTCTACATCCGGCTAGCTAGCTGCCCCCCTCTACATCCGGCTAGCTAGCTGCCCACCTCTACAGCCGGCTAGCTAGCTGCCCCACTCTACATCCGGCTAGCTAGCTGCCCCACTCTACATCCGGCTAGCTAGCTGCCCCACTCTACATCCGGCTAGCTAGCTGCCCCACTCTACATCCGGCTAGCTAGCTGCCCCACTCTACATCCGGCTAGCTAGCTGCCCCACTCTACAGCCGGCTAGCTAGCTGCCCCACTCTACATCCGGCTAGCTAGCTGCCCCACTCTACATCCGGCTAGCTAGCTGCCCCACTCTACAGCCGGCTAGCTAGCTGCCCCACTCTACAGCCGGCTAGCTAGCTGCCCCCCTCTACATCCGGCTAGCTAGCTGCACCACTCTACAGCCGGCTAGCTAGCTGCCCCACTCTAAAGCCGGCTAGCTAGCTGCCCCCCTCTACATCCGGCTAGCTAGCTGCCCCACTCTACATCCGGCTAGCTAGCTGCCCCAGAGAACTCAACATGTCAAGTGCATGTTACAAGCAGAAAAGTAAACCGTCTACTTATCAAGACAGAAAAGCGTGTTACTTGTAGCCTAGTCAGTGTATGGAGAAGCCGGAGGCGGAGCTAGCCAGCCACTTCAGAGAACGTGGGTTACTTGGCCTGGACAAGAAGCAACGGGCCATACGGGGGAGCAACGGGCCATACGGGGGAGCAACGGGCCATACGGAGAAGCAACGGGCCATACGGGGAAGCAACGGGCATACTGGGAAGCAATGGGCCATACTGGGAAGCAACGGGCCATACGGGGAAGCAACGGGCCATACGGGGAAGCAACGGGCCATACGGGGAAGCAACGGGCCATACGGGGAAGCAACGGGCCATACGGGGAAGCAACGGGCCATACGGGGAAGCAACGGGCCATACGGGGAAGCAACGGGCCATACGGGGGAGGTGTGCAGCGGACACTGTAGCCTCTGTGGTAGCCTCCTTGTATGACCTGCAGAGATGGTGGCACAACTCTGCAACCTGACTGGCGTGGTTTATCTAGAAGCTGTTTGAACATCATGATCATTACACAGGTGCACCTTGTGCTGGGGACAATAAAAGGCCACTCTAAAATGTGCAGTTTTGTCACACAATACCACATGCCACAGATGTCTCAAGTTTTGACGGAGCGTACAATTGGCATTCTGAGTGCAGGAATGTTCACCAGAGCTGTTGCCAGATAATTGAAGGTTCATTTCTCTACTATAAGCCGCCTCCAACATTGTTTTAGACAATTTGGCAGTACGTCCAACTGGCCTCACAACCACAGACCACGTGTAACCATGCCAGCCCAGGACCTCCACATCAGGCTTCTTCACCTGCCGGATTGTCTGAGACCAGCCACCCGGACAGCTGATGAAACTGAGGAGTATTTCTGTCTGTGATAAAATAGGTTTTGTGGGGAAAAACTCATTCTGATTGGCTGGGCCTGGCTCCCAAGTGGGTGGGCCTTTGCCCTCCCAGGCCTACCCATGGCTGCACCCCTGCCCAGTCGTGAAATCCATAGATTAGGGCCTAATTAATTTTTCAATTGACTGATTTCCTTATATGAACTGTATCACAGTGAAATTGTTGCATGTTGCGTTTATATATTTTTTCAGGATATTTATCTGCTTATAATTTCCAAAATCAAGAGCACAATGGCAGGAGATGTTACATGGGAGCCTTCCAGCTGCCAGGTATGTTCCATACCCATTTCTGTGTTGTCCTGGGCTTGAACCATTGTAGTCATGGCACCACACTCATTCATTGGTCCTGTTGTAGCCTAGAGCAGTGTTTCCTGATCCTGGTCATTGGTCCTGTAGTAGGCTAGAGCAGTGTTTCCTGATCCTGGTCATTGGTCCTGTTGTAGCCTAGAGCAGTGTTTCCTGATCCTGGTCATTGGTCCTGTTGTAGCCTAGAGCAGTGTTTCCTGATCCTGGTCATTGGTCCTGTTGTAGCCTAGAGCAGTGTTTCCTGATCCTGGTCATTGGTCCTGTTGTAGCCTAGAGCAGTGTTTCCTGATCCTGGTCATTGGTCCTGTTGTAGCCTAGAGCAGTGTTTCCTGATCCTGGTCATTGGTCCTGTAGTAGCCTAGAGCAGTGTTTCCTGATCCTGGTCATTGGTCCTGTAGTAGCCTAGAGCAGTGTTTCCTGATCCTGGTCATTGGTCCTGTAGTAGCCTAGAGCAGTGTTTCCTGATCCTGGTCATTGGTCCTGTTGTAGCCTAGAGCAGTGTTACCTGATCCTGGTCATTGGTCCTGTTGTAACCTAGAGCAGTGTTTCCTGATCCTGGTCATTGGTCCTGTTGTAGCCTAGAGCGGTGTTTCCTGATCCTGGTCATTGGTCCTGTTGTAGCCATAGAGCAGTGTTTCCTGATCCTGGTCATTGGTCCTGTAGTAGCCTAGAGCAGTGTTTCCTGATCCTGGTCATTGGTCCTGTTGTAGCCTAGAGCAGTGTTTCCTGATCCTGGTCATTGGTCCTGTTGTAGCCTAGAGCAGTGTTTCCTGATCCTGGTCATTGGTCCTGTAGTAGCCTAGAGCAGTGTTTCCTGATCCTGGTCATTGGTCCTGTAGTAGGCTAGAGCAGTGTTTACTGATCCTGGTCATTGGTCCTGTAGTAGCCTAGAGCAGTGTTTCCTGATCCTGGTCATTGGTCCTGTTGTAGCCTAGAGCAGTGTTTCCTGATCCTGGTCATTGGTCCTGTAGTAGCCTAGAGCAGTGTTTCCTGATCCTGGTCATTGGTCCTGTAGTAGCCTAGAGCAGTGTTTCCTGATCCTGGTCATTGGTCCTGTAGTAGCCTAGAGCAGTGTTTCCTGATCCTGGTCATTGGTCCTGTAGTAGCCTAGAGCAGTGTTTCCTGATCCTGGTCATTGGTCCTGTTGTAGCCTAGAGCAGTGTTTCCAGATCCTGGTCAATTATTCTGTTGTAGCCTAGAGCAGTGTTTCCTGATCCTGGTCATTGGTCCTGTAGTAGCCTAGAGCAGTGTTTCCTGATCCTGGTCATTGGTCCTGTTGTAGCCTAGAGCAGTGTTTCCTGATCCTGGTCATTGGTCCTGTTGTAGCCTAGAGCAGTGTTTCCTGATCCTGGTCATTGGTCCTGTTGTAGCCTAGAGCAGTGTTTCCTGATCCTGGTCATTGGTCCTGTTGTAGCCTAGAGCAGTGTTTCCTGATCCTGGTCATTGGTCCTGTTGTAGCCTAGAGCAGTGTTTCCTGATCCTGGTCATTGGTCCTGTAGTAGCCTAGAGCAGTGTTTCCTGATCCTGGTCATTGGTCCTGTTGTAGCCTAGAGCAGTGTTTCCTGATCCTGGTCATTGGTCCTGTTGTAGCCTAGAGCAGTGTTTCCTGATCCTGGTCATTGGTCCTGTTGTAGCCTAGAGCAGTGTTTCCTGATCCTGGTCATTGGTCCTGTTGTAGCCTAGAGCAGTGTTTCCTGATCCTGGTCATTGGTCCTGTTGTAGCCTAGAGCAGTGTTTCCTGATCCTGGTCATTGGTCCTGTAGTAGCCTAGAGCAGTGTTTCCTGAAGGAGTGCACATTCTTCTTTTTGTCCTAACACTACACAGCTGATACAAATTATCAACGTATCAAGCGTTGATGATTTGATTCAGATGTGGAGTGCTAAGTTAAAAACCCTTTGGGTCCCCGGGACCCGGATTGGTCCCTAGGACCAGGATTGAGAAACAGGTTGGAGAGGCAGACCACCAGCTGGAAGGTTGCTGGTTTAAGCCCCGGGCCGAGCAACACAAAAATGGGAATGGAACTGAACTGGCAGCTGGAAGGCTGCTGGTCATTGATCCCATGTACCATCTGCTGCCATTGTGCCCTTGAGCAGGGCACCTAACCCCCCACATTTGCTCTCCATCCTGGGGCTCTGCACCGCTGCTGACCCTGTGTCAACTAGTGTGTATCTGTTGGTTGAGAAAGGGAGAAGACACATTTTCCATTCTAACCAAAGGATGAAATTCCTCTTTGGAGTCATCCATGTCTTTATCCTGGATGTTGTCCATCAAGGGAGGGATAGACTGCCATGACAACACTAGCTGCTTCCTCATGTAGTCCACTGATAGACTGCCATGACAACACTAGCTGCTTCCCCATGTAGTCCACTGATAGACTGCCATGACAACACTAGCTGCTTCCCCATGTAGTCCACTGATAGACTGCCATGACAACACTAGCTGCTTCCCCATGTAGTCCACTGATAGACTGCCATGACAACACTAGCTGCTTCCCCATGTAGTCCACTGATAGACTGCCATGACAACACTAGCTGGTTCCCCATGTAGTCCGCTGATATACTGCCATGACAACACTAGCTGCTTCCCCATGTAGTCCACTGATAGACTGCCATGACAACACTAGCTGCTTCCCCATGTAGTCCACTGATAGACTGCCATGACAACACTAGCTGCTTCCCCATGTAGTCCACTGATAGACTGCCATGACAACACTAGCTGCTTCCCCATGTAGTCCACTGATAGACTGCCATGACAACACTAGCTGCTTCCCCATGTAGTCCACTGATAGACTGCCATGACAACACTAGCTGCTTCCCCATGTAGTCCACTGATAGACTGCCATGACAACACTAGCTGCTTCCCCATGTAGTCCACTGATAGACTGCCATGACAACACTAGCTGCTTCCCCATGTAGTCCACTGATAGACTGCCATGACAACACTAGCTGCTTCCCCATGTAGTCCACTGATAGACTGCCATGACAACACTAGCTGCTTCCCCATGTAGTCCACTGATATACTGCCATGACAACACTAGCTGCTTCCCCATGTAGTCCACTGATAGACTGCCATGACAACACTAGCTGCTTCCCCATGTAGTCCACTGATAGACTGCCATGACAACACTAGCTGGTTCCCCATGTAGTCCACTGATAGACTGCCATGACAACACTAGCTGCTTCCCCATGTAGTCCACTGATATACTGCCATGACAACACTAGCTGCTTCCCCATGTAGTCCACTGATATACTGCCATGACAACACTAGCTGCTTCCCCATGTAGTCCACTCCAGGAACAATATGTCTGCCATCAAGCATTATTGTCTGACACATTAGATTCCCCGGCACAGGCCTTTGTTGAAATATATCAGCACAATGTTGATGGGACACATTTCACTTTGATTATAACCCACAGACCGCTAAGATGAATATGAGTTGTTAGCCTCAGCAGCCGATAGTGTGTGGGTGTAGTGTGTGGGTGTAGTGTGTGGGTGTAGTGTGTGTGGGTGTAGTGTGTGGGTGTAGTGTGTGTGGGTGTAGTGTGTGGGTGTAGTGTGTGGGTATAGTGTGTGGGTGTTCATGCACTATTGGCTGCCAAGGCTGTGGTCCTCTGTAGCTCAGCTGGTAGAGCACGGCGCTTGTAACGCCAGGGTAGTGGGTTCGATCCCCGGGACCACCCATACACAAAAAATGTATGCACGCATGACTGTAAGTCGCTTTGGATAAAAGCGTCTGCTAAATGGCTTATTATTATTATAATTATTATTATTATAGGTTAATGAATTGTCTAAAGCCAAATCGTCCTCTAAAGCCTTGTGCACACTGGCAGTTTGAAGTGACTCAAATCCAATTTTTTTGCATATCCGATTCGAATCTGTTCTTTCTCCTGCAGTCTGAACAGCCCAAAAGCACATGGAATCGGATATTTCACCCAACATCTCAAACCACCTTCATAGGTGGTTTCAAGTCGGATACAAATCTGATTCCTGGCCATGCAACTAGTCTGAACGGTCAGATCTGATTTATTTGCTTTCAAGTGGTTTTTAGACTGTTATTTGGCATATGTTGTTGCTAGCTAGCTACTCTGTTGACAGTTTGACAAGAACATGTGGTAGCTAACTAGCTTGTTAATTGTTTACAAAGAAATTAGTGAATGTGCTAGAAAGCTAAACAGCTAGCTAGCTAGTTGACTGTTGTGGCTAGCCAAAAAGGACTAGTTTTGAAAGTTGGATCATCTTTGTGGCTTTAGAAGTGTTCTTACGCTATGATTATGAACATTCAAAGCAACTGGGAAACGTCCAGTGCAGGCATTGTCGTCACCTTAGCTTGCTACTAGGAAGCACAAGCACCACCACCAATCAGCCTACACCACTGCGCTCACACCCGTCATTACTATGACAACTAGCGTAGCCATGTCATCAATTGACTGCTGTCTGAACACACACAAATCCGAATGGTCACTTACAGCTTGCTGTTTGGACAGTCTATTCCGAAACGGATTTGAGCATTAAGGCCTGCAGTATGAACACGGTTTAAGTTACTTGTCTTCATCAGTGTTTACTGGACAGATATACAAATGGCACTTTCACCTAGCAGTAATAGATACATAAGGCGTGTGATTATGGCGTTTTCAATTGAAACTGTGTATGTATAGAGCAACATCCTATTTTCTATGTTCTCTGGCTGAGTGGCTTTCACGGGCACGAGCACCGCAGACCGCTCCACCTATCTGTCTTGTTTCTGTAATACAATGAGGCAAGACCAGACCTGGGAGAGGAGAGTGATGTGAAGAGGGAACGGGGCAGTGAGAGAGCGAGAAGGAGGGAGGGTAGAAACTATCCTCTACCACACCACAGGAGTTAATGATGTTGATGATCCAGATTAGGAAAGCATTGAGAAACAGGAAGTCTGTCATCCTCTGGTCTGTCACCTTGTACAGAACACTGAGTACAGTACAGCCCGCTGACCCACTACCACACCACAGGGGTTAGTTACAGTGCATTCGGAAAGTATTCAGACCCCTTGACTTTTTCCACATTTTTGTTACGTTACAGCCTTATTCTAAAATGGATTTAAAACATGTTTTTCCTCAATCTACACACAATACCCAATAATGACAAAGCAAAAACAGGTTTTTAGAAATTGTTGCACATTTATAAAATAAAAAAATAATAACTCAAATATCACATTTACATAAGTATTCAGACCCTTTACTCAGTACTTTGTTGAAGCACCTTTGGCAGCGATTACAGCCTTGAGTCTTCTTGGGTATGACGCTACAAGCTTGGCACACCTGTATTTGGGGAGTTTCTCCCATTCTTCTCTGCAGATACTCTCAAGCTCTGTCAGGTTGGATGGGGAGCATCGCTGCACATCTATTTTCAAGTCTCTCCAGAGATGTTCGATTGGGTTCAAACTCGGGCTCTGGCCGGGCCACTCAAGGACATTCAGAGACTTGTCCCGAAGCCTCTCCTGCGTTGTCTTGGCTGTGTGCTTAGGGTCGTTGTCCTGTTGGAAGGTGAACCTTCGCCCCAGTCTGAGGTCCTGAACGCTCTGGAGCAGGTTTTCATCAAGGATCTCTCTGTACTTTGCTCCGTTCATCTTTCCCTCGATCCTGACTAGTCTCCCAGTCCCTGCCACTGAAAACCATCCCCACATCATGATGCTGCCACCACCATGATTCACCGTAGGGATGGTGCCAGGTTTCCTCCAGACATGACGCTTGGCATTCAGGCCAAAGAGTTCAATCTTGGTTTCATCAGACCAGAGAATCTTGTTCCTTTAGGTGCCTTTTGGCAAACTCCAAGTGGGCTGTCGTGCCTTTTACTGAGGAGTGGCTTCCGTCTGGCCACTCTACCATAAAGGCCTGATTGGTGGAGTGCTGCAGAGATGGTTGTCCTTCTCCCATCTCCACAGAGGAACTCTGGAGCTCTGTCAGAGTGACCATCGGCTTCTTGGTCACCTCCCTGATCAAGGCCCTTTTCTCCTGATTGCTCAGTTTGGCCGGGCGGCCAGCTCTAGGAAGAGTCTTGGTGGTTCCAAACGTCTTCTATTTAAGAATGATGGTGGCCACTGTGTTCTTGGGGACCTTCAATGCTGCAGACATTTTTTGGTACCCTTCCCCAGATCTGTGCCTCGACACAGTCCTGTCTAAGAGCTCTATGGACAATTCCTTCGACATCATGGCTTGGTTTTTGCTCTGACATGTACTTTCAACTGTGGGACCTTATATAGACAGGAGTGAGCCTTTCCAAATAATTTCCAATCAATCGAATTTACCACAGGTGGAGCTCAATTTCGAGTCTCATAGCAAAAGGTCTGAATACTTATGTAAATAAGGTATTATTTTGTGTAGATTGAGTATTAAAAAAAAATCATTTTTAGAATAAAGCTGTAAAGTAACAAAATGTGTAAAAGGTCAAGGGGTCTGAAAACTTTCTGAATGCGCTGTAGTTAGTTCGTTAGCCTAGGGGTAGAGAAGAGGAAGGTAGGTAGGGGGACTATGAGGATGGGTGAGGTAACACACAGAACGTCCTGATGTGTCGTTGTGACTTTAGTTTTAGTAGCAAATTAGCAACTAAACAATGAGGCCAATGCTGGCCCAACTAGACACATCATCCTGTACAATGAGGCCAATGCTGGCCCAACTGGACACATCTTCCTGTACAATGAGGCCAATGCTGGCCCAACTAGACACATCTTCCTGTACAATGAGGCCAATGCTGAATGGTGTGAGATGGTGTGTGTGGCTGTGTTTTCCATGTGTCTGTGTGTGTCTGTGTGTGTTTGGGGTTAATAGTTCATTGATAGGGTCAGAGTTCAGGGGCAGGAATGTGTGTGGCTGTCTGGGTCTGTTTGTCATGGCTGTGTTCCAGAGCTAACATTCCGCTGCTCCTCAGTAATGCTGCAAAGCATTCTGCAAACTAAATGTGCTCAGAATCCCCTCTCTCTCTAATAACTCAAGCATAGATTGGTCACTTTTTTGTCTAATATGGCACACAGAAACTAGAGGCTATGAGTAACTTGGTCAAAAAGAATGGCAGCGATTGGCCTATAGGTGGCGCTGTTATAAGCAGTCTCACTGAAACCCTCATATCCAAATTTGAACCAGAAGTGGTTTCTAAATATCCAAATTCGGCATGTAGGCCCATGGTACATGTCTTAACTTTATTTAATTTAAATTAAAATGTTAAACTTAGTTTGAGAAAAACTAAGATTGGTCAAAACATGGCTGAGTTATTGACAAATAAAAAATCTGATTTTACGTATCCATTTAAACCACTGTAAATCCACTCCAATCGAATCCACTTGTCGTCTCTATCATGGACGTCCCTAAGACGAACCACACGGCATTTGGTATTGATATCTCTAAAAACAAGGGAACTATTAACAACTCTTTCTTTGCATATGTAACGCTAATGCTCAAAATCATCTGCATCTTCTCCTTATGAACCATACCTCAGATTCATCCAGATTTAGTATTTAGAGGTTTAATGTTTTTGAGAAAAAATATTTTATTCGGGAAAATGAGATCCCAGAAGTCCTGCCGCTTGCTCAGTCAGCATATATATAACTAAATACATGAAGTAATGCCTTTTAAGAATGATTACCTGCTGCATTCCAACCGACAGCACTAGACTAAACTTCACTTTTTTTAGTAATTTAGCAGACGCTCTTATCCAGAGCGACTTACAGGAGCAATTAGGGTTAAGTGCCTTGCTCAAGGGCACACTGACAGATTTTTCACCTAGTTGGCTAGGGGATTAGAACCAGCGACCTTTCGGTTACTGGCACAACGCTCTTAACCACTAAGCTACCTGCCTCCTACATGCTACACTTGCGTCATGCTTGTGGTATTGAGAGATAAACATGGTAACGCTCTCACGGATTGCACATAAAGGAAGATCGTTCCTACATGATAGAGTGCTTGCTTTTGTTATCCAACTGATCTTGTGTTCTTTCTGTCCTCTTGTGAACCCCGTTCATTGCTGCTGCAGCTATATTTGACTTTTTCTAACCGCTCCCTCTTTCTTTCTCTTCCATTAGGTTGGATATCTACAGGAAAGTACCCAAAGACCTGACCCAGCCCACGTACACAGGAGCTGTGGGTGAGTAGCCCTTCACACACACCTCATGGTTCAACTAGTCTACTCACCTGTCAGAGTGCAGCTACAGTGAGGGGAAAAAAGTATTTGATTCCCTGCTGATTTTGTACGTTTGCCCACTGACAAAGACATGATCAGTCTATAATTTTAATGGTAGGTTTATTTGAACAGTGAGAGACAGAATAACAACAAAGAAATCCAGAAAAACGTATGTCAAAAATGTTATAAATTGATTTGCATTTTAATGAGGGAAATAAGTATTTGACCCCTCTGCAAAACATGACTTAGTACTTGGTGGCAAAACCCTTGTTGGCAATCACAGAGGTCAGACGTTTCTTGTAGTTGGCCACCAGGTTTGCACACATCTCAGGAGGGATTTTGTTCCACTCCTCTTTGCAGATCTTCTCCAAGTCATTAAGGTTTCGGGGCTGACGTTTGAAAAACTCAAACCTTCAGCTCCCTCCACACATTTTCTATGGGATTAAGGTCTGGAGACTGGCTAGGCCACTCCAGGACCTTAATGTGCTTCTTCTTGAGCCACTACTTTGTTGCCTTGGCCATGTGTTTTGGGTCATTGTCATGCTGGAATACCCATCCATGACCCATTTTCAATGCCCTGGCTGAGGGAAGGAGGTTCTCACCCAAGATGGCCCCGTCCATCGTCCCTTTGATGCGGTGAAGTTGTCCTGTCCCCTTAGCAGAAAAACACCCCCAAAGCATAATGTTTCCACCTCCATGTTTGACGGTGGGGATGGTGTTCTTGGGGTCATAGGCAGCATTCCTCCTCCTCCAAACAGGCGAGTTGAGTTGATGCCAAAGAGCTCCATTTTGGTCTCATCTGACCACAACACTTTCACCCAGTTCTCCTCTGAATCATGGAGATGTTAATTGGCAAACTTCAGACGGCCATGTATATGTGCTTTCTTGAGCAGGTGGACCTTGCGGGCGCTGCAGGATTTCAGTCCTTCACGGCGTAGTGTGTTACCAATTGTTTTCTTGGTAACTATGGTCCCAGCTGCCTTGAGATCATTGACTAGATCCTCCCGTGTAGTTCTGGGCTGATTCCTCACCGTTCTCATGATCATTGCAACTCCACGAGGTGAGATCTTGCATGGAGCCCCAGGCCGAGGAAGATTGACAGTTCTTTTGTGTTTCTTCCATTTGCGAATAATCGCACCAACTGTTGTCACCTTCTCACCAAGCTGCTTGGCGATGGTCTTGTAGCCCATTCCAGCCTTGTGTAGGTCTACAATCTTGTCCCTGACATCCTTGGAGAGCTCTTTGGTCTTGGCCATGGAATCTGATTGATTGATTGCTTCTATGGACAGGTGTCTTTTATACAGGTAACAAACTGAGATTAGGAGCACTCCCTTTAAGAGTGTGCTCCTAATCTCAGCTCGTTACCTGTATAAAAGACACCTGGGAGCCAGAAATCTTTGATTGAGAGGGGGCCAAATACTTATTTCCCTCATTAAAATGCAAATCAATTCATAACATTTTTGACATGCGTTTTTCTGGATTTTGTTGTTGTTATTCTGTCTCTCACTGTTCAAATAAATCTACCATTAAAATTATAGAATGATCATTGGGCAAACGTACAAAATCAGTTTTTTTTTTAAAGGCAGTAAATGAGGCTGAATGAACTGTTTCGCTGCCAGACAAAATCAGCAGGGGATCAAATACTTTTTTCCCTCACTGTATGTACCTGTCACCTCATGGTTCAGCTAGTCTACTCACCTGTCAGAGTGCAGGTATGTACCTGTCACCTCATGGTTCAACTAGTCTACTCACCTGTCAGAGTACAGGTATGAACCTGTCACCTCATGGTTCAACTAGTCTGATCACCTGTCAGAGTACAGGTATGTACCTGTCACCTCATGGTTCAGCTAGTCTACTCACCTGTCAGGTATGTACCTGTCATAGTAAAGATACTGACCTACTCCAGGAACGTCTCCATTAGGTAGGTGCAGTCGCACCCATGATTTTAGAGGGGGGCATGAAGCACGTGAGGATGGAGGGGGGTTGAATTTTTAAAACTCCAGAAACAGCTTTTGCCTGCAATCTAGCGTCATAATCATTATGCCTAATTCTATGTCAAAAATATATATATTTACCCACGAGCCACTGCGGCCATCACTCTCTCAGCTTTGATGGGCCACAAATAAAACCGTGGCTCGTGGGTCTATAACCACATCCATAACCCCCCCACCCCCACCTTGCGAGCAAAACATTTTAGCTGCCCCCCTCGTGACAGCAAAGAGAACCATTTTTAGTTTAAAAGTTAATTTCCTGCAATTCTACACATTTTGAAATAGGGTGGAGGCAAATGTTTGCAGTTTTTAATATGATAACTAATTCGACCATGCTTACTACAAGTTTAGATAGCTGGCCACTAGACTAATTTACCAATCAACATTACATTTTCGCTGACCTGGGCTAATTGAGTAACTGCTGATAATTGGACCTTGTGTATTCTATTATTCTAGCTCTCAACAGGAAGTTGGTCCACGGGCAAAAGGGGGCTGCAGTTACCCCTCCCTGCTCTACACGCTCTCTCCTCCTCCGCTGACGATATCTAGCGTCCTGCCCAGTCAGCTCTGGGGGGGGGGGGTACAGGGTAGGGTAGGGGAGGGGAGGGAATGGCCGGCAGGGATGTAGCTCAGTTGGTAGAGCATGGCGTTTGCAACGGCAGGGTTGTGGGTTCGATTCCCACGGGGGGTATGATTTTTTTTTTTTTATAATAATAATGTATGCATTCACTACCTGTAAGTCGCTCTGGATAAGAGTGTCTGCTAAATGACTAACATGTAAATGTACTCTTTGCCTGGTCCAGTCACGTGCCCCTTCAGATTTGTACTGTTTTAACATTTTCAGATGTTAAATTAATTACTGAACTTACTTTTTAAGCACACGTGCATGATGCCATTGGGTAGGTGGATACCATTACTCAGGTGAAACGTAACCACGTGTAAGAGAATGTTAATGATTAATTGTGCCCCGCCCCCTCAGCCCTCAGGCATTCTAGAACTGTCAGTCAGTCCTCTGGAATCCAGTGGAATCTTTGTTTCGTTGTTGTATCATGTTGTTTTCCTGTCCGTCACCAGGCTGTCACCGTGTCTGACTGTGATTACACACTGGGATTACTAGGAGATCAACTATGTGGTTGTTTTGTTTCAGTTTCCTAATCATGACCAATATTGATTCATCATTGGCCCATCCCTGATGATATCATGGGAAGATCTTAGGGGTGAACTTTGACATTCAAATGTATTTATAAAGCCCTTTTTACATCAGCAGATGTCACAAAGTGCTATACAGAAACCCTGCCTAAAACCCCAAACAGCAGCAATGCAGATGTAGAAGCACAGTGGCTAGGAAAAACTCACTAGAAAGGCAGGAACCTAGGAAGAAACCTAGAGAGGAACCAGGCTCTGAGGGGTGGCCAGTCCTCTTCTGGCTGTGCCGGGGGGAGATTATAACAGTATATGGCCATTAAGGCCAGATTTTTCTCCAAGATGTTCAAACGTTCATAGATGACCAGCAGGGTCAAATATAATAACAGTGGTTGTAGAGGTTGCAACAGGTCAGTACATCAGGAGTAAATGTCACTTGGCTTTTCATAGCCGGGCATTTAGAGTTCGAGACAGCAGGTGCGGTAGAGAGAGAGAGTTGAAAACAGCAGGTCCGGGACAAGATAGCACGTCCGGTGAACAGGTCAGGGTTCCATAGCCGCAGGCAGAACAGTTAAAACTGGAACGACCAGGTGGACTGGGGACAGCCAGGAGTCATCAGGCCAGGTAGTCCTGAGGCATGGTCCTAGGGCTCAGGTCCTCCGGGAGGGGAGGGAGAGAGGACCAGGTGGACTGGGGACAGCCAGGAGTCATCCGGCCAGGTAGTCCTGAGGCATGGTCCTAGGGCTCAGGTCCTCCGGGAGGGGAGGGAGAGAGGACCAGGTGGACTGGGGACAGCCAGGAGTCATCAGGCCAGGTAGTCCTGAGGCATGGTCCTAGGGCTCAGGTCCTCCGGGAGGGGAGGGAGAGAGGACCAGGTGGACTGGGGACAGCCAGGAGTCATCAGGCCAGGTAGTCCTGAGGCATGGTCCTAGGGCTCAGGTCCTCCGGGAGGGGAGGGAGAGAGGACCAGGTGGACTGGGGACAGCCAGGAGTCATCAGGCCAGGTAGTCCTGAGGCATGGTCCTAGGGCTCAGGTCCTCCGGGAGGGGAGGGAGAGAGGACCAGGTGGACTGGGGACAGCCAGGAGTCATCAGGCCAGGTAGTCCTGAGGCATGGTCCTAGGGCTCAGGTCCTCCGGGAGGGGAGGGAGAGAGGACCAGGTGGACTGGGGACAGCCAGGAGTCATCAGGCCAGGTAGTCCTGAGGCATGGTCCTAGGGCTCAGGTCCTCCGGGAGGGGAGGGAGAGAGGACCAGGTGGACTGGGGACAGCCAGGAGTCATCAGGCCAGGTAGTCCTGAGGCATGGTCCTAGGGCTCAGGTCCTCCGGGAGGGGAGGGAGAGAGAGAGAGAATTAGAGGGAGCATACTTAAATTCACACAGGACACCAGATAAGACAGGAGAATAACACCAGATATAACAGACTGACCCTAGTCCCCCGGCACATAGACTGTTGCAGCATAGATACTGGAGGTTGAGACGGGGGGGTCGGGAGACACTGTGGCCCCGTCCGACGATGCCCCCGGACAGGGCCAACCAGGCAGGATATAACCCCACCCACTTTGCCAAAGCACAGCCCCCACACCACCAGAGGGATATCAACAGACCACCAACCTACTACCCTGAGACAAGGCTGAGTATAGCCCACCAACCTACTACCCTGAGACAAGGCTGAGTATAGCCCACCAACCTACTACCCTGAGACAAGGCTGAGTATAGCCCACCAACCTACTACCCTGAGACAAGGCTGAGTATAGCCCACCAAGTATAGCCGATGAAGATCTCCTCCACCGCATTGCCCTCTGACTCACTGGAGGCAGGTCACATTCTTATTTTACATTTTACATTTTAGTCATTTAGCAGACGTTCTTATCCAGAGCGACTTACAGTTAGTGAGTGCATACATTTTTCATACATTTATTCATACGATTTTCATACTAGCCCCCCGTGGGAATCGAACCCACAACCCTGCCGTTGCAAGCGCCATGCTCTACCAACTGAGCTACAAGAGGAGCCCTTATGATGTCATAGAGACTGAGTGAGTCTCTCCAGGTCTTGCCCAACTCCATATTGAACCCTGACCCCTAGCCCCTACAGAATGTACTCAGAGTGGCACCCCTAGTCTCTTTGTGAAGACTAAAAGCTATTTAATAAGTGTAAAGAAATATGGCACAGATGTAATTTATTATACCAGATGGTACCATATTGATACCGTAGTATTGCTTATACTTACAGTAGCCATTCCTTTCATATGCTACTGTCTAGGGGTTCAGTTAGTTGTTGTTTTCCTCTGAACAGGTAGACCACAGTGAACCTCCTACAGCCCCTCCTCTCCCCCCTACAGACCCTCCTCTCCCCCCTACAGACCCTCCTCTCCCCCCTACAGACCCTCCTCCCTCCTCTCCCCCCAACATACCCTCCTCTCTCCTCTCCCCCCTACAGACCCTCCCCTCTCCTCTCCCCCCTACAGACCCTCCCCCCTCCTCTCCCCCCTACAGACCCTCCCCTCTCCTCTCCCCCCTACAGACCCTCCTCTCTCCTCTCCCCCCTACAGACCCTCCCCCCTCCTCTCCCCCCTACAGACCCTCCTCTCCCCCCTACAGACCCTCCCCCCTCCTCTCCCCCCTACAGACTCTCCTCCCTCCTCTCCCCCCTACAGACCCTCCTCCCCCCCCCCCCCAACAGACCCTCCCCCCTCCTCTCCCCCCTACAGACCCTCCTCTCCCCCCTGAAGGTCACCACATTGTGTTCTCTGGAGCTGGATGCCAGTGGGTTCAGTCCCCATGAGGGTATTTTACTGATTTAAATAAATACTACCCATGTTCGGTTAGTTTCATCAGTCCCAAAGTTAGCCAACAAACAACTCCAACACAAATACGTGATACATGAATACTTTATGGTGCCAAAATATGGGTCAATAGATATTCCTTGGGCAGCCAAGTTGAATGAATTAAAAACGTTCTGTGTAAAAGAGCTTTAGTTTTCCCACCATAAGCCAGACGATCAGACCTATAACTTGAGCCTAGATTTCACCACAGACGTTAACACGACATTTACTTTATAACCAGAAGTGTAGAACTTACACCTACTGTCGTCGTGTCAACACGGGAACATTTAGTTACACTGTGTCACCAGTGTTGAGCTCTGATTTCAATATTTCACTACTGAGATCAGATTCCACTAGCTGACATCACTAACATGATTCCTCTCTCCTTCCATAGTGAAGACCTACACACGCTCACACACACCCGCATTCATACACACGTCTTGGAAGGTAGAGCAAAGATCACCTGTCCCGTAATGAACCTGGATGACTGCTCTAGCTATGTGTTAGAGTAGCTGATATCATTCTATTGTTTTGTCTTAGTTAAACATTACCTTTTTTAATGTAAATATTTAGAACACACACACACACCTTTTTAGAACACCACAGGACAGCTCGTCCAATGACGTTGCTCAACCACAAGGTCACATGACCCGGTGAGTACCTAGGAGACTCGCCACGTAAACAAGCTTCACCTTGCTGAGAAAGAGCTCTCCCCGTGACTCACCGTCAGACTGCGGTCATGTGGTCTCCATGGTAACATGAGAACACCGGGTAGACACCTGGGCTGAGTCCCAAGTGGAACCCTATGCCCTACATAGTGAGCCCTATCGGGTCAAAAGTAGTGCGCTGTATAGGGAATAGGGTTTCATTTTGGAGGTGGGTCAGGTCAGTTCCGTCCTGTATTTAACTTTATCAACACAGGATGTTGTTACATGTAAATATGGAGGTCAGTATCAGCGGATTGGTCCAGGGTTCTTCAATAGGCGGCCTGTGGGTCATTTTATTTGGCCCGCCCCCATTTTTCTGAGCAAAGAAATAACTATGTGTATACATTATAAATATGCAGTGCAATCGGAAAGTATTCAGACCCTTTGACTTTCCCCATTTTGTTACGTTACAGCCTTATTAAAAATGAATAAAATTGTCTGTTTTTTCTCATCAATCTACAAACAATACCCCATAATGACAAAGCAAAAACAGGTTTTTAGAAATGTTTGCAAATGTATAAAAAATAAAAAACTGAAATCACATTTACATGAGTATTCAGACCCTTTACACAGTACTTTGTTGAAGCACCTTTGGCAGCGATTACAGCCTTGAGTCTTCTTGGGCTTGGCACACCTGTATTTGGGGAGTTTCTCCTGCATCATCTTGGCTGTGTGCTTAGGGTCGTTGTCCTGTTGGAAGGTGAACCTTTGCCCCAGTCTGAGGTCTTGAGCGCTCTGGAGCAGGTTTTCATCAAGGATCTCTCTGTACTTTGCTCCGTTCATCTTTCCCTCGATCCTGACTAGTCTTCCAGTCCCTGCCGCTGAAAAACATCCCCACAGCATGATGCTGCCACCACCATGATTCACCGTAGGGATGGTGCCAGGTTTCCTCCAGACATGACGCTTGGCATTCAGGCCAAAGAGTTCAATCTTGGTTTCATCAGACCAGAGAATCTTGTTTCTCATTGTCTGAGAGTCCTTTAGGTGCCTTTTAGCAAACTCCAAGCGGGCTGTCATGTGCCTTTTACTGAGGAGTGGCTTCCGTCTGGCCACTCTACCATAAAGGCCTGATTGGTGGAGTGCTGCAGAGATGGTTGTTCTTCTGGAAGGTTCTCCCATCTCCACAGAGGAACTCTGGAGCTCGGTCAGAGTGACCATCGGGTTCTTGGTCACCTCCCTGACCAAGGCCCTTCTCCCCCGATTGCTCAGTTTGGCCGGGCGGCCAGCTCTAGGAAGAGTCTTGGTGGTTCGAAACTTCTTCCATTTAAGAATAATGGAGGCCACTGTGTTCTTGGGGACCTTCAATGCTGCAGACATTTTTTGGTACCCTTGCCCAGATCTGTGCCTCAACACAATCCTGTCACAGAGCTCTACAGACAATTCCATCGACCTCATGGCTTGGTTTTTGCTCTGACATGCACTGTCAACTGTGGGACCTTATATAGACAGGTGTGTGCCTTTCCAAATCATGTCCAATCAATTGGAGTTACCACAGGTGGACTCCAATCAAGTTGTAGAAACATCTCAAGGATGATCAATTGAAACAGGATGCACCTGAGCCTCATAGCAAAGGGTCTTAATACTTATGTAAATAAGGTATTTCTGTTTTTTATTTGGAATACATTTGCAAAAATGTCTAAACCTGTTTTCGCTTTGTCATTATGGGGTATTGTGTGTAGATTGATGAGGAAAATAATTAATTTAATCCATTTTAGAATAAGGCTGTAACGTAACAAAATGTGGAAAAGTCAAGGGGTCTGAATACTTTCCGAATGCACTGTACACGGTAGTGATGATGATCGAAGAAAATTCTCTCAGGAGATGATGGGGTCGGCATTTGATGGTAAGGTATTCCAGATTGGGAGAACAAAAGGCCTTGAGTTCCTGGTACATTACCACAATCACATTCTTCCTGTCCACACGATGGACGGAGAACCCTATTGGCTGAATGGATGTGGACAATATATTCAGATAGAGCCATGATTCTGTAAAACAGAAAATGTTACAGTCCCTGATATCTCTCTGGAAGGAGATCCTCGCCCTGAGCTCGTCTACTTTATTGTCCAGGGACTGAACGTTAGCGAGTAATATACTCTGAATCAGTGGATGGTATGATGCCTGTCTGGCTAGTGCCCAACTTCTTCTTCCTCTTCTCCATCCCTCGGGTCAAACAAAAGATCCAGGTCAGGGAAGTCGAATTTCTGGTGAGTGACAGCCAATCTAATATCTCAGTTATTTTCAGCTGTAGGTAATAATACAAGAAACATTCTGAGCAAATAATGTACGAAAAAACATTTTTAAAAACAATAATACTGCAATAATATTATAATAATAATAATAATGCTAGGAGCTAGAAACAGGGGGACTTTTTCCCGACATACAACACAACTGATTGGCTCAAATGCATTAAGAAGGAAAGAAATTCCACAAATTGAATAACTGGCAAGAAGAGCAAGAGGACCATTCCCATGCTGCCAAAGGTACAGAGGCAGGATGGGATGGCTGGGGGTGGGGTGGGGTGGGTGTAGGCTCTCTTGAACAGAGAAAGGTAATGTAATGTACACTACCGGTCAAAAGTTTGTGAACACCTACTCATTCAAGGGTTGTTCTTTATTTTGACTATTTTCTACATTGTAGAATTATAGTGAAGATATCAGAACTATGAAATAACACATATGGAATCATGTTGTAACCAAAAAAGTGTTAAACAAAGCAAAATATATTTTATATTTGAAATTCTTCAAATAGCCTCCCTTTGCCTTGATGACAGCTTTGCACACAAAACTAAACTAAAAACCTGTTTTCGCTTTGTCATTATGGGGTATTGTGTATAGATTGATTGAGGGGGAAAAAACTATTTAATCCATTTTAGAATAAGGCTGTAACGAAACAAAATGAGGAAAAAGTCAAGGGGTCTGAATACTTTCCGAATGCGGCGTACATGTAAATGCCTGGAATATTTCAATTTTGGAGAATCTCTTATACAATGGGTTGAAGTTATGAGGAGGAACTTCTTGATGCAATTAAAGCCGTTAAGTCCGGGAAAACTCCAGGGCTGGATGGCAATTACTGGAAACAATAGAACACTATGAAAAATCTGGGAAACCAGGCCTGCTATTCATAGCTGACTTTGAAAAGGCTTTTGATTAAGTACGACTGGAGTTTATATATAAATGCTTGGACATTTCAATTTTGGAGAACCCATAAAATGGGTTAAAGTTATGTATAGTAACCCTAGGTGTAAAATAGTAACTAATGGATACTTCTCAAAAAGTTTTTAACTGTCAAGAGGAGTAAAACAAGGTTGTCCACTATCAGCATATCTATTTATTATGGCCATCAAAATGTTAGCTATTAAAATCAGATCCAACAATAAAATCGAGGGGCTAGAAATCCAGGGCTTAAAAACACACTGTATACGCTGATGATGACACTGACTCACCAGCAGAGACTCACTGATATATATAGAACACTATGGACTCACCAGCAGAGACTCACTGATAGATATAGAACACTATGGACTCACCAGCAGAGACTCACTGATAGATATAGAACACTATGGACTCACCAGCAGAGACTCACTGATAGATATAGAACACTATGGACTCACTGATAGATATAGAACACTATGGACTCACTGATAGATATAGAACACTATGGACTCACTGATCGATATAGAACACTATGGACTCACTGATAGATATAGAACACTATGGACTCACTGATAGATATAGAACACTATGGACTCACTGATAGATATAGAACACTATGGACTCTCTGATAGATATAGGACACTATGGACTCACCAGCAGAGACTCACTGATAGATATAGAACGCTATGGACTCACCAGCAGAGACTCACTGATAGATATAGAACACTATGGACTCACCAGCAGAGACTCACTGATAGATATAGAACACTATGGACTCACCAGCAGAGACTCACTGATAGATATAGAACGCTATGGACTCACCAGCAGAGACTCACTGATAGATATAGCACACTATGGACTCACTGATAGATATAGAACACTATGGACTCACTGATAGATATAGAACGCTATGGACTCACTGATAGATATAGAACACTATGGACTCACTGATAGATATAGAACGCTATGGACTCTCCAGCAGAGACTCACTGATAGATATAGAACACTATGGACTCACTGATAGATATAGAACACTATGGACTCACCAGCAGAGACTCACTGATAGATATAGAACGCTATGGACTCACCAGCAGAGACTCAATGATAGATATAGAACACTATGGACTCACCAGCAGAGACTCACTGATAGATATAGAACACTATGGACTCACCAACAGAGACTCACTGATAGATATAGAACACTATGGACTCACTGATAGATATAGAACACTATGGACTCACTGATAGATATAGAACACTATGGACTCACTGATAGATATAGAACACTATGGACTCACTGATAGATATAGAACACTATGGACTCACTGATAGATATAGAACACTATGGACTCGCTGATAGATATAGAACACTATGGACTCACCAGCAGAGACTCACTGATAGATATAGAACACTATGGACTCACTGATAGATATAGAACACTATGGACTCACTGATAGATATAGAACACTATGGACTCACTGATAGATATAGAACACTATGGACTCACTGATAGATATAGAACACTATGGACTCACTGATAGATATAGAACACTATGGACTCACCAGCAGAGACTCACTGATAGATATAGAACACTATGGACTCACCAGCAGAGACTCACTGATAGATATAGAACACTATGGACTCACTGATAGATATAGAACACTATGGACTCACTGATAGATATAGAACACTATGGACTCACTGATAGATATAGAACACTATGGACTCACTGATAGATATAGAACACTATAGACTCACTGATAGATATAGAACACTATGGACTCACTGATAGATATAGAACACTATGGACTCACTGATAGATATAGAACACTATGGACTCACCAACAGAGACTCACTGATAGATATAGAACACTATGGACTCACTGATAGATATAGGACACTATGGACTCACTGATAGATATAGAACACTATGGACTCACTGATAGATATAGAACACTATGGACTCACCAGCAGAGACTCACTGATAGATATAGAACACTATGGACTCACCAGCAGAGACTCACTGATAGATATAGAACACTATGGACTCACTGATAGATATAGAACACTATGGACTCACTGATAGATATAGAACGCTATGGACTCACTGATAGATATAGAACACTATGGACTCACTGATAGATATAGAACACTATGGACTCACTGATAGATATAGAACACTATGGACTCTCCAGCAGAGACTCACTGATAGATATAGAACACTATGGACTCACTGATAGATATAGGACACTATGGACTCACTGATAGATATAGAACACTATGGACTCACTGATAGATATAGAACACTATGGACTCACTGATAGATATAGAACACTATGGACTCACTGATAGATATAGAACACTATGGACTCACTGATAGATATATAAACTATGGACTCACTGATAGATATAGAACACTATGGACTCACCAGCAGAGACTCACTGATAGATATAGAACGCTATGGACTCACCAGCAGAGACTCACTGATAGATATAGAACACTATGGACTCACTGATAGATATAGAACACTATGGACTCACCAGCTGAGACTCACTGATAGATATAGAACACTATGGACTCACCAGCAGAGACTCACTGATAGATATAGAACACTATGGACTCACTGATAGATATAGAACACTATGGACTCACCAACAGAGACTCACTGATAGATATAGAACGCTATGGACTCACCAGCAGAGACTCACTGATAGATATAGAACACTATGGACTCACTGATAGATATAGAACACTATGGACTCACCAGCAGAGACTCACTGATAGATATAGAACACTATGGACTCACTGATAGATATAGGACACTATGGACTCTCTGATAGATATAGAACACTATGGACTCACTGATAGATATAGAACACTATGGACTCACTGATAGATATAGAACACTATGGACTCACTGATAGATATAGAACACTATGGACTCACTGATAGATATAGAACACTATGGACTCACTGATAGATATAGAACACTATGGACTCACCAACAGAGACTCACTGATAGATATAGAACACTATGGACTCACTAGATATAGAACACTATGGACTCACTGATAGATATAGGACACTATGGACTCACCAGCAGAGACTCACTGATAGATATAGGACACTATGGACTCACCAGCAGAGACTCACTGATAGATATAGAACACTATGGACTCACCAGCAGAGACTCACTGATAGATATAGAACACTATGGACTCACCAGCAGAGACTCACTGATAGATATAGCACACTATGGACTCACCAGCAGAGACTCACTGATAGATATAGAACACTATGGACTCACTGATAGATATAGAACACTATGGACTCACTGATAGATATAGGACACTATGGACTCACCAGCAGAGACTCACTGATAGATATAGAACACTATGGACTCACCAGCAGAGACTCACTGATAGATATAGAACACTATGGACTCACCAGCAGAGACTCACTGATAGATATAGAACACTATGGACTCACCAGCAGAGACTCACTGATAGATATAGCACACTATGGACTCACCAGCTCCCACTTTCTCCTGTTGTGCTATTTACGAACAAACACATGACTGGCTCAACTGTTCTGGGAAACGACGGTAAGCTTCATAATGTAAAATAATGTGACCGGTGAAATGAAGAACGCGATCTGCTTCATCTCCTAACATATTGCACAATTTGACTGCAGGTATTTACTTTTTAAGTAGCTAAAAAATATTCAGATTGGTTGAAAAACGTCAAATAAAGAATTTTGACGATTTTGAAAAACCATCCAGTGCCTTTTTCCAAATTCCTTCGTATACGGAATACCGCCCAAGCCTAGTAATGGACTATGGCCAAAGCTAGAAACTACTGCACATTTGAGGTTTATTCTCTTGTAGATTATGGAAGCTTTAGAAGGTTCTAGAAGTTCTAGGCTGATGGACTGCGACCCAAAATGGGGTGGTTCCCAGCCCCAAATCATTTATTTGGTTTAATAGCAGTGTGTACCTCTCAATGAACAAATCTAACTCCTCTCCTCCACAGTCTCCATCATCTGCTGTGTCTTCATGTTGTTCCTGTTCCTCTCTGAGCTGAAGGGATTCATAGCCACTGAAATGTAAGTACGTACACACACACACACACACACACACACACACACACACTCACACACACACCACCTCTACCTCCACTGACACATTAAATACTAAAAATACCTGACGAGCACATTATTTCCTGTGGTTTAAAACCCATAGAGAGGAGATTCAGTGGAAGTTAATAAAACAGTATCTTTATTGTTCTGGCTCTTGGTCTTCATCTGGGGTTTTCCCTAAAACACACAGACAGAAATAATCCCAAATCCAGATGTCAGAACAGACATCACTCATAGCCAATGAACTGTAAGTCCAATACACCAATATATCTCCTGTCTTAACCACAGATCATGGGTTAGGTTAGTTGTACTTGGCTATCCTAACCCTTAACTATTACGGTGACGGCAACATACTGTATCTGACTCCAAGTCAGTGGTTAGGGACACCATCCACTCTCTTTATCTGTATATGGATCCCCATTAGCTGATGCCATGACGACATCTAGTTGACAGCTAATCTTCCTGGGGTCCATACACACATCAAAAATACATTACAGACGTAAGACTTTTACCATTTACAATGTTGGTTAGGGACATAATCTATCCTTCCAATGCTAGACAAATCAGTGTTGGTTAGAGACATCATCTATCCTTCCAATGCTAGACAAATCAGTGTTGGTTAGAGACATAATCTATCCTTCCAATGCTAGACAAATCAGTGTTGGTTAGAGACATAATCTATCCTTCCAATGCTAGACAAATCAGTGTTGGTTAGAGACATCATCTATCCTTCCAATGCTAGACAAATCAGTGTTGGTTAGAGACATAATCTATCCTTCCAATGCTAGACAAATCAGTGTTGGTTAGAGACATAATCTATCCTTCCAATGCTAGACAAATCAGTGTTGGTTAGAGACATCATCTATCCTAAAAATGCCCAAAATCTAATTATTTCCTGTCTGTCATCTTATTTCCTTTTCTGTTAAAGACACAACAAAGAAATAAATGTAACGAGTGTTGATCATGAATGAGGATGTCTTGTGTTCATTATGATGCTGTGTGACGCGGCTGGTGCCATAACCAACATGGAGACATCTTTTGGACAGGATATTAGGCTGTGAGATGAGGAGGGAGGGGGCGGACAGCTTCTCTGTACTGGGTGAGATGAGGAGGGAGGGGGAGGACAGCTTCTCTGTGCTGGGTGAGATGAGGAGGGAGGGGGAGGACAGCTTCTCTGTGCTGGGTGAGATGAGGAGGGAGGGGGAGGACAGCTTCTCTGTACTGGGTGAGATGAGGAGGGAGGGGGGGAGGACAGCTTCTCTGTGCTGGGTGAGATGAGGGGGAGGACAGCTTCTCTGTGCTGGGTGAGATGAGGAGGGAGGGGGGGGAGGACAGCTTCTCTGTGCTGGGTGAGATGAGGGGGAGGACAGCTTCTCTGTGCTGGGTGAGATGAGGAGGGAGGGGGAGGACAGCTTCTCTGTGCTGGGTGAGATGAGGAGGGAGAGGGGGAGGACAGCTTCTCTGTACTGGGTGAGATGAGGAGGGAGGGGGAGGACAGCTTCTCTGTACTGGGTGAGATGAGGAGGGAGAGGGGGAGGACAGCTTCTCTGTACTGGGTGAGATGAGGAGGGAGGGGGAGGACAGCTTCTCTGTGCTGGGTGAGATGAGGAGGGAGAGGGGGAGGACAGCTTCTCTGTACTGGGTGAGATGAGGAGGGAGGGGGAGGACAGCTTCTCTGTGCTGGGTGAGATGAGGAGGGAGAGGGGGAGGACAGCTTCTCTGTACTGGGTGAGATGAGGAGGGAGGGGGAGGACAGCTTCTCTGTGCTGGGTGAGATGAGGAGGGAGAGGGGGAGGACAGCTTCTCTGTACTGGGTGAGATGAGGAGGGAGGGGGAGGACAGCTTCTCTGTGCTGGGTGAGATGAGGAGGGAGAGGGGGAGGACAGCTTCTCTGTACTGGGTGAGATGAGGAGGGAGGGGGGGAGGATAGCTGGGGGTGAGTCAGAACATGCTATTGAAAGGGATCTCAAACTGTACTCTCATGAAGATGGTTTACCTCTCCCACTTACTGCGTGTTCCTTGAAAGATGCTCTTTGTTGTATAACTTGAATGCTTGGTGTATCTAACCATTGTCTGCCTCTCTCTCCCCCCAGTGTTAATGAGCTGTATGTTGACGACCCTGATAAGAACAGTGGTGGGAAGATTGATGTGAGTTTAAACATCAGTTTGCCAAACTTACACTGTGATTGTGAGTATATTATCCGTACATATCCACTGTTATACACTGTATTACTGTCTGACTGTACTAACTTTATATAGGTCATTATTAATACATCCGTACGTATCCACAATGTACACCTCTCAAAACATTGTCACCTTTCTGACTGGATTTGACAGTATTTTATGTATTTGAATAATACAAGTTCTACATTTGCTTTATGGGTGGTGCGTGACCCTCGGGTGGCAGCACATACATGCTAAGTGATTTCAACGGGGCTTTCTCCATTCTGATTGTTTTAAACTGTTCAATTTAACTTCAACCAGAAGTTGATCTCATTTGAGATCATTTCCACCCTACCACGTTGGGTTGCAGGGTATGGGCAAACATTCTAGGCCTTATTTCTAACCAGATATTGCGATTTGACTTGCAATTTAGATCAAAACACTTGGGTGGCCTCCCGAGTGGCCCAGCGGTCTAAGGCACTGCATCGCAGTGCTTGAGGCGTCACAACAGATCCGGGTTCGATCCCGGGCTGTGTCGCAGCCGTCCGCGACCGGGAGACACATTTGGCCCAGCGACGTTCGGGTTAGGGGAGGGTTTGGCCGGCAGGGATGTCCTTGTCCCATTGCGCTCTAGCGACTGCTGTGGCGGGACGGGCGCATGCACGCTGACTTCGGTCACCAGTTGTACGGTGTTTCCTCCGACACATTGGTGCGGCTGGCTTCCGGGTTAAGACATTGGTGCGGCTGGCTTCCGGGTTAAGACATTGGTGCGGCTGGCTTCCGGGTTAAGACATTGGTGCGGCTGGCTTCCGGGTTAAACGAGCAGTGTGTCAAGAAGCAGTGCGGCTTGGCAGGGTCGTGTTTCGGAGGACGCATGGCTCTCGACCTTCGCCTCTCCCGAGTCCGTTCGGGAGTTGCAGCGATGGGACAAGACTGTAACTACCAGTTGGATATCACGAAATTATGGAGAAAATGGGGTAGAAAGTAAAATAACAATAAAAAAAAAAACACAGATTATTATTCAAATTCTATAGGATGAATGTAATACTGGGTACTTTGAATCCAGTGTTGACATGACAACGAATGAAGAGGCCAGGGAGGCGTTCACATAACACTAATAGGATCTCTATGGAGGCGTTATTGTGACAGGGTAGGAACCAAAGTGTTGGTCAGTGTTTCCCAGGTGAGTGACCCAAACTGGCCCTCTGGGGTAATACAGATTCTCTAATATCAGGGGCACTGTATGACAGTCTATTCCCTACATAGTGCACTATGGGCTCTGGTCAAATGTAGTGCACTATGGGCTCTGTGTGTTGGTCATGTCTATGTACTGGCTGTGTGTTGGTAATGTCTATGTGTTGGTCATGTCTATGTACTGGCTATGTGTTGGTCATGTCTATGTACTGGCTGTGTGTTGGTCATGTCTATTTACTGGCTGTGTGTTGGTCATGTCTAAGTGTTGGTCATGTCTATGTACTGGCTATGTGTTGGTCATGTCTATGTACTGGCTATGTGTTGGTCATGTCTATGTACTGGCTGTGTGTTGGTCATGTCTATGTACTGGCTGTGTGTTGGTCATGTCTATGTGTTGGTCATGTCTATGTACTGGCTATGTGTTGGTCATGTCTATGTACTGGCTGTGTGTTGGTCATGTCTATGTACTGGATGTGTGTTGGTCATGTCTATGTACTGGCTGTGTGTTGGTCATGTCTATGTGTTGGTCATGTCTATGTGTTGGTCATGTCTATGTACTGGCTATGTGTTGGTCATGTCTATGTACTGGCTGTGTGTTGGTCATGTCTATGTACTGGCTGTGTGTTGGTCATGTCTATGTACTGGCTGTGTGTTGGTCATGTCTATGTACTGGCTGTGTGTTGGTCATGTCTATGTACTGGCTGTGTGTTGGTCATGTCTATGTACTGGCTGTGTGTTGGTCATGTCCAACACACAGCCAGTACATAGACATGACCAACACACAGCCAGTACATAGACATGACCAACACACAGCCAGTACATAGACATGACCAACACATAGACATGACCAACACATAGCCAGTACATAGACATGACCAACACATAGACATGACCAACACATAGACAGTACATAGACATGACCAACACAGACATGACCAACACACAGCCAGTACATGGACATGACCAACACACAGCCAGTACAGAGACATGACCAACACACAGCCAGTACAGAGACATGACCAACACATAGACAGTACATAGACATGACCAACACAGACATGACCAACACACAGCCAGTACATGGACATGACCAACACACAGCCAGTACAGAGACATGACCAACACACAGCCAGTACAGAGACATGACCAACACATAGACAGTACATAGACATGACCAACACATAGACAGTACATAGACATCACCAACACATAGCCAGTACATAGACATGACCAACACACAGCCAGTACAGAGACATGACCAACACATAGACAGTACATAGACATGACCAACACATAGCCAGTACATAGACATGACCAACACATAGCCAGTACATAGTCATGACCAACACATAGCCAGTACATAGACATGACCAACACACAGCCAGTACATAGACATGACCAACACATAGACATGACCAACACACAGCCAGTACAGAGACATGACCAACACACAGCCAGTACATAGACATGACCAACACATAGACATTACCAACACACAGCCAGTACATAGACATGACCAACACACAGCCAGTACATAGTCATGACCAACACATAGCCAGTACATAGACATGACCAACACATAGACATTACCAACACACAGCCAGTACATAGACATGACCAACACACAGCCAGTACATAGACATGACCAACACACAACCAGTACATAGACATGACCAACACATATACATGACCAACACATAGCCAGTACATAGACATGACCAACACATAGACATGACCAACACATAGACAGTACAGAGACATGACCAACACATAGACAGTACATAGACATGACCAACACAGACATGACCAACACACAGCCAGTACATAGACATGACCAACACACAGCCAGTACAGAGACATGACCAACACACAGCCAGTACATAGACATGACCAACACATAGACAGTACATAGACATGACCAACACATAGACAGTACATAGACATGACCAACACACAGCCAGTACATAGACATGACCAACACATAGACATGACCAACACACAGCCAGTAAATAGACATGACCAACACACAGCCAGTACATAGTCATGACCAACACATAGACAGTACACAGACATGACCAACACATAGACATGACCAACACATAGACATGACCAACACACAGCCAGTACATAGTCATGACCAACACATAGACAGTACACAGACATGACCAACACACAGCCAGTACATAGACATGACCAACACATAGCCAGTACATAGACATGACCAACACACAGCCAGTACATAGACAT
The DNA here is from genome assembly GCF_964263955.1 of Coregonus lavaretus. Lineage (NCBI taxonomy): Eukaryota > Metazoa > Chordata > Actinopteri > Salmoniformes > Salmonidae > Coregonus > Coregonus lavaretus. Next base: position 39,479,617 of record NC_140019.1, on the reverse strand, counting down.
GACCAACACACAGCCAGTACAGAGACATGACCAACACATAGACATGACCAACACATAGCCAGTACATAGACATGACCAACACACAGCCAGTACATAGACATGACCAACACACAGCCAGTACAGAGACATGACCAACACACAGCCAGTACATAGACATGACCAACACATAGACAGTACATAGACATGACCAACACATAGACAGTACATAGACATGACCAACACACAGCCAGTACAGAGACATGACCAACACATAGACATGACCAACACATAGACATGACCAACACACAGCCAGTACATAGACATGACCAACACATAGACATGACCAACACACAGCCAGTACAGAGACATGACCAACACATAGACAGTACAGAGACATTGAATACTACAGTGAATACATAGTATGCCTTACATAGTAGTATACTACATCTTGACCACGTCATTGTATTGAATTAACAATATGTTTCTCCTTCCCTCTCACACATTTCTCCATGACCTTATATGTTCTTTATCTTGAGTTATGAGAGATTTTGTTGCCAGGTGACTCACAAAGTAACATAGTTATTTTATGATTGTTCCAAATTCCATTTTGCAGTTCCATGATGAAGAAATATCAGTTTCAACCCATTTATCTCTTCAGTCAGTATTACATATTTCTTCTTCAGTTATATTGTTCTTCCAGGGCTAACGCCTCCTTCCTCCCTGGAACGACCGTTACAGATACTTTAACAAGCGAAGACTTGATCTCTGACTTCATGGAATAAGAAATGATTAATATAATGATCCTGTCATCATTTTCCTTACTGGCCTGACATAGGAGAGAAAGAAAGAGTCATTTTAAATGTCAAGTCTGAATAGCAACAAGTTTTAATGACTCCAACTTGGTGTTGGTCTCTGAATAGAGAACCAGGGCATGACATCACACTCTCTACTTCTATAAATGTCTATTCAATATTTATCCCCCCCCCCCCCCCCCCCCTCCTCTATTTTGGGACATTGTGAAATATTAAGCCTGAAGTAGAAGTACATTACTTTTCTCCTACAGCCTTCTACAGCCTTCTACAGCCTTCTTCTCTTTATAAATGTCATAATTCTCAACTTCCTTAAATGTGTATTGAAATGGCTGACTTTTCTCCAGCCTTTACAAACATGTACATATAAAGGGAAATCTGAATGACATCATTCTCTACCCTCCTTTTTTAAATGTGTATTTTGAAATCTGAAATGGAGAGAGGGTTAACTTTTCTCCGGCTTCTAGCTTACAAACATGCAGCTATATCTATATCCATACTGGATTGGACCCGGGCTGTATTTTAGGAGCTGGCGTTGGAGCAGATGGTTTTAAACTTGTCATCTCAACTACCAGCAGTCGAAGGTCACTCTGCATGTGGATAGACACCAGACCCCCTCTCTCTTCAATTCAGTTTAAGGGCTTTATTGGCACGGGAAACATACAGTTGAAGTCGGAAGTTTACATACACTTGGAGTCATTAAAACTTGTTTTTCAACCACTCCACAAATTTCTTGTTAACAAGCTATAGTTTTGGCAAGTCGGTTAGGACATCTACTTTGTGCATGACACAAGTAATTTTTCCAACAATTGTTTACAGACAGATTATTTCACTTATAATTCACTGTATCACAATTCCAGTGGGTCAGAAGTTTACATACACTAAGTTGACTGTGCCTTTAAACAGCTTGGAAAATTCCAGAAAATGATGTCATGGCTTTAGAAGCTTCTGGCAGGCTAATTGACATCATTTGAGTCAATTGGAGGTGTACCTGTGGATGTATTTCAAGGCCTACCTTCAAACTCAGTGCCTATTTGCTTGACATCATGGGAAAATCTAAAGAAATCAGCCAAGACCTCAGACAAAACATTGTAGACCTCCACAAGTCTGGTTCATCCTTGGGAGCAATTTCCAAACGCCTGAAGGTACCACGTTCATCTGTACAAACAATAGTATGCAAGTATAAACACCATGGGATCACGCAGCCGTCATACCGCTCAGGAAGGAGACGCGTTCTGTCTCCTAGAGATGAACGTACTTTGCCGCGAAAAGTGCAAATCAATCCCAGAACAACAGCAAAGGACCTTTTTTATTTTATTTAACCTTTTATTTAACTAGGCAAGTCAGTTAAGAACAAATTCTTATTTACAATGACGGCCTACACCGGACAAACCCGGATGACGCTGGGCCAATTATGCGCCGCCCTATGGCACTACCAGTCACGTCCGGTTGTGATACAGCCTGGAATCGAACCAGGGGGTCTGTAGTGACGCCTCAAGCACTGAGATGCAGTGCCTTAGACCGCCACTCGGGACCTTGTGAAGATGCTGGAGTAAACAGGTACAAAAGTATCTATATCCACAGTAAAACAAGTCCTATATTCACATAACCATAGGGCGGCGCACAATTGGCCCAGCGTCGTCCGGATTTGGTCGGTGTAGGCCGTCATTGTAAATAAGAATTTGTTCTTAACTGACTTGCCTAGTTAAATAAAGGTACAATTAATTTAAAAAAAAAAAAAAAAAAAAAACTGAAAGGCCGCTCAGCAAGGAAGAAGCCACTGCTCCAAAACCGCCATAAAAAAGCCAGACTACGGTTTGCAACTGCACATGGGGAGTAAGATCGTACTTTTTGGAGAAATGTCCTCTGGTCTGATGAAACAAAAATATACAGTGGGGAGAACAAGTATTTGATACACTGCCGATTTTGCAGGTTTTCCTACTTACAAAGCATGTAGAGGTCTGTAATTTTTATCATAGGTACACTTCAACTGTGAGAGACGGAATCTAAAACAAAAATCCAGAAAATCACATTGTATGATTTTTAAGTAATTAATTTTCATTTTATTGCATGACATAAGTATTTGATACATCAGAAAAGCAGAACTTAATATTTGGTACAGAAACCTTTGTTTGCAATTACAGAAATCATACGTTTCCTGTAGGTCTTGACCAGGTTTGCACACACTGCAGCAGGGATTTTGGCCCACTCCTCCATACAGACCTTCTCCAGAACATTCAGGTTTCGGGGCTGTCTCTGGGCAATACGGACATTCAGCTCCCTCCAAAGATTTTCTATTGGGTTCAGGTCTGGAGACTGGCTAGGCCACTCCAGGACCTTGAGATGCTTCTTACGGAGCCACTCCTTAGTTGCCCTGGCTGTGTGTTTCGGGTCGTTGTCATGCTGGAAGACCCAGCCACGACCCATCTTCAATGCTCTTACTGAGGGAAGGAGGTTATTGGCCAAGATCTCGCGATACATGGCCCCATCCATCCTCCCCTCAATACGGTGCAGTCGTCCTGTCCCCTTTGCAGAAAAGCATCCCCAAAGAATGCTGTTTCCACCTCCATGCTTCACGGTGGGATGGTGTTCTTGGGGTTGTACTCATCCTTCTTCTTCCTCCAAACACGGCAAGTGGAGTTTAGACCAAAAAGCTCTATTTTTGTCTCTTCAGACCACATGACCTTCTCCCATTCCTCCTCTGGATCATCCAAATGGTCATTGGCAAACTTCAGACGGGCCTGGACATGCGCTGGCTTGAGCAGGGGGACCTTGCGTGCGCTGCAGGATTTTAATCCATGACGGCGTAGTGTGTTACTAATGGTTTTCTTTGAGACTGTGGTCCCAGCTCTCTTCAGGTCATTGACCAGGTCCTGCCGTGTAGTTCTGGGCTGATCCCTCACCTTGCTCATGATCATTGATGCCCCACGAGGTGAGATCTTGCATGGAGCCCCAGACCGAGGGTGATTGACCGTCATCTTGAACTTCTTCAATTTTCTAATAATTGCGCCAGCAGTTGTTGCCTTCTCACCAAGCTGCTTGCCTATTGTCCTGTAGACCATCCCAGCCTTGTGCAGGTCTACAATTTTATCCCTAATGTCCTTACACAGCTCTCTGGTCTTGGCCATTGTGGAGAGGTTGGAGTCTGTTTGATTGAGTGTGTGGACAGGTGTCTTTTATACAGGAAACGAGTTCAAACAGGTGCAGTTAATACAGGTAATGAGTGGAGAACAGGAGGGCTTCTTAAAGAAAAACTAACAGGTCTGTGAGACCCGGAATTCTTACTGGTTGGTAGGTGATCAAATACTTATGTCATGCAATAAAATGCAAATTAATTACTTAAAAATCATTCAATGTGATTTTCTAGATGATTGTTTTAGATTCCGTCTCTCACAGTTGAAGTGTACCTATGATAAAAATTACAGACCTCTACATGCTTTGTAAGTAGGAAAACCTGCAAAATCGGCAGTGTATCAAATACTTGTTCTCCCCACTGTAACTGTTTGGCCATAATGACCATCGTTAAGTTTGGAGGAAAAGGGGGGAAGCTTGCAAGCTGAAGAACACCATCCCAACCGTGAAACACGGAGGTGGCAGCATCATGCTGTGGGGGTGCTTTGCTGCAGGAGGGACTAGTTCACTTCACAAAATAGATGGCATCATGAGGAAGGATAATTACGTGGATATATTGAAGCAACATCTCAAGACATCAGTCAGGAAGTTAAAGCTTGGTCGCAAATGGGTCTTCCAAATGGACCCCAAGCATACTTCCAAAGTTGTGCCAAAATGGCTTAAGGACAACAAAGTCAAGGTATTGGAGTGGCCATCACAAAGCCCTGACCTCAATCCTATAGAACATTTGTGGGCAGAACTGAAAAAGCGTGTGTGAGCAAGGAGGCCTACAAACCTGACTCAGTTACACCAGCTCTGTCAGGAGGAGTGGGCCAAAATTCACCCAACTAATTGTGGGAAGCTTTTGGAAGGCTACCCGAAACGTTTGACCCAAGTTAAACAATTTAAAGGCAATGCTACCAAATACTAATTGAGTATTCTGACCCACTGGGAATGTGATGAAATAAATAAAAGCTGAAATAAATCATTCTCTCTACTATTATTCAGACAATTCACATTCTTAAAATAAAGTGGTGATCCTAACTGACCTGAGACAGGGAATTTTTACTAGGATTAAATGTCAGGAATTGTGAAAAACTGAGTTTAAATGTATTTGGCTGTAAACTGTAGCACCTTATTCCATATACAGTGGGGGAAAAAAGTATTTAGTCAGCCACCAATTGTGCAAGTTCTCCCACTTAAAAAGATGAGAGAGGCCTGTAATTTTCATCATAGGTACACGTCAACTATGACAGACAAACTGAGGAAAAAAAATCCAGAAAATCACATTGTAGGATTTTTAATGAATTTATTTGCAAATTATGGTGGAAAATAAGTATTTGGTCAATAACAAAAGTTTCTCAATACTTTGTTATATACCCTTTGTTGGCAATGACACAGGTCAAACATTTTCTGTAAGTCTTCACAAGGTTTTCACACACTGTTGCTGGTATTTTGGCCCATTCCTCCATGCAGATCTCCTCTAGAGCAGTGATGTTTTGGGGCTGTCGCTGGGCAACACGGTCTTTCAACTCCCTCCAAAGATTTTCTATGGGGTTGAGATCTGGAGACTGGCTAGGCCACTCCAGGACCTTGAAATGCTTCTTAAGAAGCCACTCCTTCGTTGCCCGGGCGGTGTGTTTGGGATCATTGTCATGCTGAAAGACCCAGCCACGTTTCATCTTCAATGCCCTTGCTGATGGAAGGAGGTTTTCACTCAAAATCTCACGATACATGGCCCCATTCATTCTTTCCTTTACACGGATCAGTCGTCCTGGTCCCTTTTCAGAAAAACAGCCCCAAAGCATGATGTTTCCACCCCCATGCTTCACAGTAGGTATGGTGTTCTTTGGATGCAACTCAGCATTCTTTGTCCTCCAAACACGACGAGTTGAGTTTTTACCAAAAAGTTATATTTTGGTTTCATCTGACCATATGACATTCTCCCAATCCTCTTCTGGATCATCCAAATGCACTCTAGCAAACTTAAGACGGGCCTGGACATGTACTGGCTTAAGCAGGGGGACACGTCTGGCACTGCAGGATTTGAGTCCCTGGCGGCGTAGTGTGTTACTGATGGTAGGCTTTGTTACTTTGGTCCCAGCTCTCTGCAGGTCATTCACTAGGTCCCCCCGTGTGGTTCTGGGATTTTTGCTCACCGTTCTTGTGATCATTTTGACCCCACGGGGTGAGATCTTGCGTGGAGCCCCAGATCAAGGGAGATTATCAGTGGTCTTGTATGTCTTCCATTTCCTAATAATTGCTCCCACAGTTGATTTCTTCAAACCAAGCTGCTTACCTATTGCAGATTCAGTCTTCCCAGCCTGGTGCAGGTCTACAATTTTGTTTCTGGTGTCCTTTGACAGCTCTTTGGTCTTGGCCATAGTGGAGTTTGGAGTGTGACTGTTTGAGGTTGTGGACAGGTGTCTTTTATACTGATAACAAGTTCAAACAGGTTCCATTAATACAGGTAACGAGTGGAGGACAGAGGAGCCTATTAAAGAAGAAGTTACAGGTCTGTGAGAGCCAAAAATCTTGCTTGTTTGTAGGTGACCAAATACTTATTTTCCACCATAATTTGCAAATAAATTCATTAAAAATCCTACAATGTGATTTTCTGAAATTTTTTCTTCTCAATTTGTCGGTCATAGTTGACGTGTACCTATGATGAAAATTACAGGCCTCTCTCGTATTTTTAAGTGGGAGAACTTGCACAATTGGTGGCTGACTAAATACTTTTTTTCCCCACTGTAAAATGTTCCTGTTTTGATTGATTTAATAGAGTGGGTTAGGTCTGCTCTATACCAAATTAGCATACCCCTGAGTCTCTTACCTGTTTACATTTAACATTTAAAATTTTTAGTCATTTAGCAGACACTCTTATCCAGAGCGACTTACAGTTAGTGAGTGCATACATTAAAAAATAAATAATAATCATACTGGCCCCCCGTGGGAATCGAACCCACAACCCTGGCGTTGCAAACGCCATGCTCTACCAACTGAGCTACACGGTGATAGATATACTCCATGATATATTCTGATCAACTGGTGTGTTCTTGTGTCAGGAAAATAAATACCACATGAATCAGATAATATACCTGGCCATTACAACAGATCAAATATTTTTGACCAAATTCATGGTTAGTTCGTTTTGCCTTTTGTTAGGCAGTATACTGTAAACCTACTGCCATCTAGAGGCCAAAAGGTGATCCTACACCCAGAGTCCACAAACAGAACACAAAGAACAGTCAGTCCATTACGTTCAGCGCCAAGTCCTAGTCTGGTGAATGGAGACTAGATTCAGGTCTTTAGCCTGTATCCCTGTTATCCCCGCATCAATGACAGTCCATCCTCCTAATAACACAACATTGCAATACAAAACCTTAGTGAAATCTCTTGCCAGTAAAACTCTCAATGTACTGTGTGCACTTCCCTGTATCCCCTGCATATGAGAAATAAAGTTTGATTTGATTCATATAAAAATGTTGCATTACATATGCAGTATATTCCTGGGAAATATTACTACCACACCTGGTAGTTTGGTGGATGGGACTACCACCTCTCAGACCTTGTATATTCCAGGATGAGATAGTGAAGGCTTTGTGTTCCATAGCGTCTAGTGTTGTTTTCGTGTGGTTTAGGCTCGGACCATCACAGTAGCTGTGAGCATCTGATACCTACCTCTTAGGTCTCAGGATGGGGGGTTGGGCCTGTTGCTCTGCTCTCTTCTCTTCTCTCTCTCTGTCGCTCGCTCTCTCTCTGTGTCCATCACCCTATTGGGGGGAGAGAGGGAGAGAGGGAGAGAGGGAGAGAGGGAGAGAGGGAGAGCGGGAGAGAGGGAGAGCGGGAGAGCGGGAGAGAGGGAGAGAGGGAGAGAGAGAGAGGGAGAGAGACTGCGATCTGACCACTGTTGTCCATGTCCTTTCTTTCTCTCCTCCAGTGGTGGGTCTTGATATCCAGGATGAGATGGGTCGTCATGAGGTGGGGCACATTGACAACTCCATGAAGGTTCCTCTCAACCACGGATATGGCTGTCGCTTCGAGGGAGAGTTCACTATTAACAAAGTAAGGAGACACAGCTGACCCCCACTACACAGACCTCTGACTGCTAACAAAGGAGACACGGCTGACCCCCACTACACAGACCTCTGACAGCTAACAAAGGAGACACGGCTGACCCCCACTACACAGACCTCTGACAGCTAATGAAGGAGACACGGCTGACCCCCACTACACAGACCTCTGACAGCTAACGAAGGAGACACGGCTGACCCCCACTACACAGACCTCCAGATAGATTTTCCAGTTTGAACACCCAACCATCACTGAACCCTGGGAAAGTTCCAGTTACCCAGAGAGACACCTGTTATATTATCAACGATTGGCCACTCGGTGTTCTTCCATCATAGTGAAGCTTCATCAGAAGGAGAGCTTCCCTATCAGACTGTTGGCACCATTATGAAGGATGTCACATTTAACATCATAGATCATATGCCTAGTCTAACTTGGCCACTCATTCAAAGTCTCATACTAAATACGAGATCTTTATAGTGAATCTGGATCACGGGATGTTTTGAAGACATATCTATATTTGGTATGACTAATACGGGTTGATCAGAGCAGAAGATTTGCAAGCTCCCCTCCTCAACCTCCGTGTTTCTCCCGTCTCCTTATTGAGTTCTGTTAAACCTGCTGTGGGTTAAGGTTAGGTAGAGCTTTTAACAGGATCTAACAGGCATCTCTGACGTCACTCTCCAACAGTACTTCGAATATGATCAGTTTAACAGGATCTAACAGGCATCTCTGACGTCACTCTCCAACAGTACTTCGAATATGATCAGTTTAACAGGATCTAACAGGCATCTCTGACGTCACTCTCCAACAGTACTTCGAATATGATCAGTTTAACAGGATCTAACAGGCATCTCTGACGTCACTCTCCAACAGTACTTCGAATATGATCAGTTTAACAGGATCTAACAGGCATCTCTGACGTCACTCTCCAACAGTACTTCGAATATGATCAGCTTAACAGATGATCTAACAGGCATCTCTGACGTCACTCTCCAACAGTACTTCGAATATGATCAGTTTAACAGGATCTAACAGGCATCTCTGACGTCACTCTCCAACAGTACTTCGAATATGATCAGTTTAACAGGTTCTAACAGGCATCTCTGACGTCACTCTCCAACAGTACTTCGAATATGATCAGTTTAACAGATGATCTAACAGGCATCTCTGACGTCACTCTCCAACAGTACTTCGAATATGATCAGCTTAACAGATGATCTAACAGGCATCTCTGACGTCACTCTCCAACAGTACTTCGAATATGATCAGTTTAACAGGTTCTAACAGGCATCTCTGACGTCACTCTCCAACAGTACTTCGAATATGATCAGCTTAACAGATGATCTAACAGGCATCTCTGACGTCACTCTCCAACAGTACTTCGAATATGATCAGTTTAACAGGTTCTAACAGGCATCTCTGACGTCACTCTCCAACAGTACTTCGAATATGATCAGCTTAACAGATGATCTAACAGGCATCTCTGACGTCACTCTCCAACAGTACTTCGAATATGATCAGTTTAACAGGATCTAACAGGCATCTCTGACGTCACTCTCCAACAGTACTTCGAATATGATCAGTTTAACAGGTTCTAACAGGCATCTCTGACGTCACTCTCCAACAGTACTTCGAATATGATCAGCTTAACAGATGATCTAACAGGCATCTCTGACGTCACTCTCCAACAGTACTTCGAATATGATCAGCTTAACAGATGATCTAACAGGCATCTCTGACGTCACTCTCCAACAGTACTTCGAATATGATCAGTTTAACAGGATCTAACAGGCATCTCTGACGTCACTCTCCAACAGTACTTCGAATATGATCAGTTTAACAGGATCTAACAGGCATCTCTGACGTCACTCTCCAACAGTACTTCGAATATGATCAGTTTAACAGGATCTAACAGGCATCTCTGACGTCACTCTCCAACAGTACTTCGAATATGATCAGTTTAACAGGATCTAACAGGCATCTCTGACGTCACTCTCCAACAGTACTTCGAATATGATCAGTTTAACAGGTTCTAACAGGCATCTCTGACGTCACTCTCCAACAGTACTTCGAATATGATCAGTTTAACAGGTTCTAACAGGCATCTCTGACGTCACTCTCCAACAGTACTTCGAATATGATCAGTTTAACAGGATCTAACAGGCATCTCTGACGTCACTCTCCAACAGTACTTCGAATATGATCAGTTTAACAGGATCTAACAGGCATCTCTGATGTCACTCTCCAACAGTACTTGGAATATGATCAGTTTAACAGGATCTAACAGGCATCTCTGACGTCACTCTCCAACAGTACTTCGAATATGATCAGTTTAACAGGATCTAACAGGCATCTCTGACGTCACTCTCCAACAGTACTTCGAATATGATCAGTTTAACAGGATCTAACAGGCATCTCTGACGTCACTCTCCAACAGTACTTCGAATATGATCAGTTTAACAGGATCTAACAGGCATCTCTGACGTCACTCTCCAACAGTACTTCGAATATGATCAGTTTAACAGGATCTAACAGGCATCTCTGACGTCACTCTCCAACAGTACTTCGAATATGATCAGTTTAACAGGTTCTAACAGGCATCTCTGACGTCACTCTCCAACAGTACTTCGAATATGATCAGTTTAACAGGATCTAACAGGCATCTCTGACGTCACTCTCCAACAGTACTTCGAATATGATCAGCTTAACAGATGATCTAACAGGCATCTCTGACGTCACTCTCCAACAGTACTTCGAATATGATCAGCTTAACAGATGATCTAACAGGCATCTCTGACGTCACTCTCCAACAGTACTTCGAATATGATCAGTTTAACAGGATCTAACAGGCATCTCTGACGTCACTCTCCAACAGTACTTCGAATATGATCAGTTTAACAGGATCTAACAGGCATCTCTGACGTCACTCTCCAACAGTACTTCGAATATGATCAGTTTAACAGGATCTAACAGGCATCTCTGACGTCACTCTCCAACAGTACTTCGAATATGATCAGTTTAACAGGTTCTAACAGGCATCTCTGACGTCACTCTCCAACAGTACTTGGAATATAATCAGTTTAACAGGATCTAACAGGCATCTCTGACGTCACTCTCCAACAGTACTTCGAATATGATCAGCTTAACAGATGATCTAACAGGCATCTCTGACGTCACTCTCCAACAGTACTTCGAATATGATCAGTTTAACAGGATCTAACAGGCATCTCTGACGTCACTCTCCAACAGTACTTCGAATATGATCAGTTTAACAGGTTCTAACAGGCATCTCTGACGTCACTCTCCAACAGTACTTCGAATATGATCAGCTTAACAGATGATCTAACAGGCATCTCTGACGTCACTCTCCAACAGTACTTCGAATATGATCAGCTTAACAGATGATCTAACAGGCATCTCTGACGTCACTCTCCAACAGTACTTGGAATATGATCAGTTTAACAGGATCTAACAGGCATCTCTGACGTCACTCTCCAACAGTACTTGGAATATGATCAGTTTAACAGGATCTAACAGGCATCTCTGACGTCACTCTCCAACAGTACTTCGAATATGATCAGTTTAACAGGATCTAACAGGCATCTCTGACGTCACTCTCCAACAGTACTTCGAATATGATCAGTTTAACAGGATCTAACAGGCATCTCTGACGTCACTCTCCAACAGTACTTCGAATATGATCAGTTTAACAGGATCTAACAGGCATCTCTGACGTCACTCTCCAACAGTACTTGGAATATGATCAGTTTAACAGGATCTAACAGGCATCTCTGACGTCACTCTCCAACAGTACTTCGAATATGATCAGTTTAACAGGATCTAACAGGCATCTCTGACGTCACTCTCCAACAGTACTTCGAATATGATCAGTTTAACAGGATCTAACAGGCATCTCTGACGTCACTCTCCAACAGTACTTCGAATATGATCAGTTTAACAGGATCTAACAGGCATCTCTGACGTCACTCTCCAACAGTACTTCGAATATGATCAGTTTAACAGGATCTAACAGGCATCTCTGACGTCACTCTCCAACAGTACTTCGAATATGATCAGTTTAACAGGATCTAACAGGCATCTCTGACGTCACTCTCCAACAGTACTTCGAATATGATCAGTTTAACAGGATCTAACAGGCATCTCTGACGTCACTCTCCAACAGTACTTCGAATATGATCAGTTTAACAGGATCTAACAGGCATCTCTGACGTCACTCTCCAACAGTACTTCGAATATGATCAGTTTAACAGGATCTAACAGGCATCTCTGACGTCACTCTCCAACAGTACTTCGAATATGATCAGCTTAACAGATGATCTAACAGGCATCTCTGACGTCACTCTCCAACAGTACTTCGAATATGATCAGTTTAACAGGATCTAACAGGCATCTCTGACGTCACTCTCCAACAGTACTTCGAATATGATCAGTTTAACAGGTTCTAACAGGCATCTCTGACGTCACTCTCCAACAGTACTTCGAATATGATCAGTTTAACAGATGATCTAACAGGCATCTCTGACGTCACTCTCCAACAGTACTTCGAATATGATCAGCTTAACAGATGATCTAACAGGCATCTCTGACGTCACTCTCCAACAGTACTTCGAATATGATCAGTTTAACAGGTTCTAACAGGCATCTCTGACGTCACTCTCCAACAGTACTTCGAATATGATCAGCTTAACAGATGATCTAACAGGCATCTCTGACGTCACTCTCCAACAGTACTTCGAATATGATCAGTTTAACAGGTTCTAACAGGCATCTCTGACGTCACTCTCCAACAGTACTTCGAATATGATCAGCTTAACAGATGATCTAACAGGCATCTCTGACGTCACTCTCCAACAGTACTTCGAATATGATCAGTTTAACAGGATCTAACAGGCATCTCTGACGTCACTCTCCAACAGTACTTCGAATATGATCAGTTTAACAGGTTCTAACAGGCATCTCTGACGTCACTCTCCAACAGTACTTCGAATATGATCAGCTTAACAGATGATCTAACAGGCATCTCTGACGTCACTCTCCAACAGTACTTCGAATATGATCAGCTTAACAGATGATCTAACAGGCATCTCTGACGTCACTCTCCAACAGTACTTCGAATATGATCAGTTTAACAGGATCTAACAGGCATCTCTGACGTCACTCTCCAACAGTACTTCGAATATGATCAGTTTAACAGGATCTAACAGGCATCTCTGACGTCACTCTCCAACAGTACTTCGAATATGATCAGTTTAACAGGATCTAACAGGCATCTCTGACGTCACTCTCCAACAGTACTTCGAATATGATCAGTTTAACAGGATCTAACAGGCATCTCTGACGTCACTCTCCAACAGTACTTCGAATATGATCAGTTTAACAGGTTCTAACAGGCATCTCTGACGTCACTCTCCAACAGTACTTCGAATATGATCAGTTTAACAGGTTCTAACAGGCATCTCTGACGTCACTCTCCAACAGTACTTCGAATATGATCAGTTTAACAGGATCTAACAGGCATCTCTGACGTCACTCTCCAACAGTACTTCGAATATGATCAGTTTAACAGGATCTAACAGGCATCTCTGACGTCACTCTCCAACAGTACTTGGAATATGATCAGTTTAACAGGATCTAACAGGCATCTCTGACGTCACTCTCCAACAGTACTTCGAATATGATCAGTTTAACAGGATCTAACAGGCATCTCTGACGTCACTCTCCAACAGTACTTCGAATATGATCAGTTTAACAGGATCTAACAGGCATCTCTGACGTCACTCTCCAACAGTACTTCGAATATGATCAGTTTAACAGGATCTAACAGGCATCTCTGACGTCACTCTCCAACAGTACTTCGAATATGATCAGTTTAACAGGATCTAACAGGCATCTCTGACAACACTCTCCAACAGTACTTCGAATATGATCAGTTTAACAGGTTCTAACAGGCATCTCTGACGTCACTCTCCAACAGTACTTCGAATATGATCAGTTTAACAGGATCTAACAGGCATCTCTGACGTCACTCTCCAACAGTACTTCGAATATGATCAGCTTAACAGATGATCTAACAGGCATCTCTGACGTCACTCTCCAACAGTACTTCGAATATGATCAGCTTAACAGATGATCTAACAGGCATCTCTGACGTCACTCTCCAACAGTACTTCGAATATGATCAGTTTAACAGGATCTAACAGGCATCTCTGACGTCACTCTCCAACAGTACTTCGAATATGATCAGTTTAACAGGATCTAACAGGCATCTCTGACGTCACTCTCCAACAGTACTTCGAATATGATCAGCTTAACAGATGATCTAACAGGCATCTCTGACGTCACTCTCCAACAGTACTTCGAATATGATCAGTTTAACAGGATCTAACAGGCATCTCTGACGTCACTCTCCAACAGTACTTCGAATATGATCAGTTTAACAGGATCTAACAGGCATCTCTGACGTCACTCTCCAACAGTACTTCGAATATGATCAGTTTAACAGGATCTAACAGGCATCTCTGACGTCACTCTCCAACAGTACTTCGAATATGATCAGTTTAACAGGATCTAACAGGCATCTCTGACGTCACTCTCCAACAGTACTTCGAATATGATCAGTTTAACAGGATCTAACAGGCATCTCTGACGTCACTCTCCAACAGTACTTCGAATATGATCAGTTTAACAGGATCTAACAGGCATCTCTGACGTCACTCTCCAACAGTACTTCGAATATGATCAGTTTAACAGGTTCTAACAGGCATCTCTGACGTCACTCTCCAACAGTACTTCGAATATGATCAGCTTAACAGATGATCTAACAGGCATCTCTGACGTCACTCTCCAACAGTACTTCGAATATGATCAGCTTAACAGATGATCTAACAGGCATCTCTGACGTCACTCTCCAACAGTACTTCGAATATGATCAGTTTAACAGGATCTAACAGGCATCTCTGACGTCACTCTCCAACAGTACTTCGAATATGATCAGTTTAACAGGATCTAACAGGCATCTCTGACGTCACTCTCCAACAGTACTTCGAATATGATCAGTTTAACAGGATCTAACAGGCATCTCTGACGTCACTCTCCAACAGTACTTCGAATATGATCAGTTTAACAGGTTCTAACAGGCATCTCTGACGTCACTCTCCAACAGTACTTCGAATATGATCAGCTTAACAGATGATCTAACAGGCATCTCTGACGTCACTCTCCAACAGTACTTCGAATATGATCAGCTTAACAGATGATCTAACAGGCATCTCTGACGTCACTCTCCAACAGTACTTCGAATATGATCAGTTTAACAGGATCTAACAGGCATCTCTGACGTCACTCTCCAACAGTACTTCGAATATGATCAGTTTAACAGGATCTAACAGGCATCTCTGACGTCACTCTCCAACAGTACTTCGAATATGATCAGTTTAACAGGATCTAACAGGCATCTCTGACGTCACTCTCCAACAGTACTTCGAATATGATCAGTTTAACAGGATCTAACAGGCATCTCTGACGTCACTCTCCAACAGTACTTCGAATATGATCAGTTTAACAGGATCTAACAGGCATCTCTGACGTCACTCTCCAACAGTACTTCGAATATGATCAGTTTAACAGGATCTAACAGGCATCTCTGACGTCACTCTCCAACAGTACTTCGAATATGATCAGTTTAACAGGATCTAACAGGCATCTCTGACGTCACTCTCCAACAGTACTTCGAATATGATCAGTTTAACAGGATCTAACAGGCATCTCTGACGTCACTCTCCAACAGTACTTCGAATATGATCAGTTTAACAGTGATCTAACAGGCATCTCTGACGTCACTCTCCAACAGTACTTCGAATATGATCAGTTTAACAGGATCTAACAGGCATCTCTGACGTCACTCTCCAACAGTACTTCGAATATGATCAGTTTAACAGGATCTAACAGGCATCTCTGACGTCACTCTCCAACAGTACTTCGAATATGATCAGTTTAACAGGATCTAACAGGCATCTCTGACGTCACTCTCCAACAGTACTTCGAATATGATCAGTTTAACAGGATCTAACAGGCATCTCTGACGTCACTCTCCAACAGTACTTCGAATATGATCAGTTTAACAGGATCTAACAGGCATCTCTGACGTCACTCTCCAACAGTACTTCGAATATGATCAGTTTAACAGGATCTAACAGGCATCTCTGACGTCACTCTCCAACAGTACTTCGAATATGATCAGTTTAACAGGATCTAACAGGCATCTCTGACGTCACTCTCCAACAGTACTTCGAATATGATCAGTTTAACAGGATCTAACAGGCATCTCTGACGTCACTCTCCAACAGTACTTCGAATATGATCAGTTTAACAGGATCTAACAGGCATCTCTGACGTCACTCTCCAACAGTACTTCGAATATGATCAGTTTAACAGGATCTAACAGGCATCTCTGACGTCACTCTCCAACAGTACTTCGAATATGATCAGTTTAACAGGATCTAACAGGCATCTCTGACGTCACTCTCCAACAGTACTTCGAATATGATCAGTTTAACAGATGATCTAACAGGCATCTCTGACGTCACTCTCCAACAGTACTTCGAAATATGATCAGTTTAACAGGATCTAACAGGCATCTCTGACGTCACTCTCCAACAGTACTTCGAATATGATCAGTTTAACAGGTTCTAACAGGCATCTCTGACGTCACTCTCCAACAGTACTTCGAATATGATCAGTTTAACAGGATCTAACAGGCATCTCTGACGTCACTCTCCAACAGTACTTCGAATATGATCAGTTTAACAGGATCTAACAGGCATCTCTGACGTCACTCTCCAACAGTACTTCGAATATGATCAGTTTAACAGATGATCTAACAGGCATCTCTGACGTCACTCTCCAACAGTACTTCGAATATGATCAGTTTAACAGGATCTAACAGGCATCTCTGACGTCACTCTCCAACAGTACTTGGAATATGATCAGTTTAACAGGATCTAACAGGCATCTCTGACGTCACTCTCCAACAGTACTTCGAATATGATCAGTTTAACAGATGATCTAACAGGCATCTCTGACGTCACTCTCCAACAGTACTTCGAATATGATCAGTTAACAGGATCTAACAGGCATCTCTGACGTCACTCTCCAACAGTACTTCGAATATGATCAGTTTAACAGGATCTAACAGGCATCTCTGACGTCACTCTCCAACAGTACTTGGAATATGATCAGTTTAACAGGATCTAACAGGCATCTCTGACGTCACTCTCCAACAGTACTTCGGAATATGATCAGTTTAACAGGATCTAACAGGCATCTCTGACGTCACTCTCCAACAGTACTTCGAATATGATCAGTTTAACAGGATCTAACAGGCATCTCTGACGTCACTCTCCAACAGTACTTGGAATATGATCAGTTTAACAGGATCTAACAGGCATCTCTGACGTCACTCTCCAACAGTACTTGGAATATGATCAGTTTAACAGGATCTAACAGGCATCTCTGACGTCACTCTCCAACAGTACTTGGAATATGATCAGTTTAACAGGATCTAACAGGCATCTCTGACGTCACTCTCCAACAGTACTTCGAATATGATCAGTTTAACAGGATCTAACAGGCATCTCTGACGTCACTCTCCAACAGTACTTCGAATATGATCAGTTTAACAGGATCTAACAGGCATCTCTGACGTCACTCTCCAACAGTACTTCGAATATGATCAGTTTAACAGGATCTAACAGGCATCTCTGACGTCACTCTCCAACAGTACTTCGAATATGATCAGTTTAACAGGATCTAACAGGCATCTCTGACGTCACTCTCCAACAGTACTTCGAATATGATCAGTTTAACAGGATCTAACAGGCATCTCTGACGTCACTCTCCAACAGTACTTCGAATATGATCAGTTTAACAGGATCTAACAGGCATCTCTGACGTCACTCTCCAACAGTACTTCGAATATGATCAGTTTAACAGGATCTAACAGGCATCTCTGACGTCACTCTCCAACAGTACTTCGAATATGATCAGTTTAACAGGATCTAACAGGCATCTCTGACGTCACTCTCCAACAGTACTTCGAATATGATCAGTTTAACAGGATCTAACAGGCATCTCTGACGTCACTCTCCAACAGTACTTCGAATATGATCAGTTTAACAGGATCTAACAGGCATCTCTGACGTCACTCTCCAACAGTACTTCGAATATGATCAGTTTAACAGGATCTAACAGGCATCTCTGACGTCACTCTCCAACAGTACTTCGAATATGATCAGTTTAACAGGATCTAACAGGCATCTCTGACGTCACTCTCCAACAGTACTTCGAATATGATCAGTTTAACAGGATCTAACAGGCATCTCTGACGTCACTCTCCCAACAGTACTCTCAAATATGATCAGTTTAACCGGATCTAACAGGCATCTCTGACGTG